>NW_028126322.1:602500-872627 GCF_965194825.1 Balaenoptera physalus | reverse complement strand
AGCACAAGGAGATGAGAAATGAGGTGCGTTTTAGAAACCTTTCCCCATCACACGGTGTACCATCTTCTGGGTTTCTCATGCATGTTTTCGATGTAGGAAGATGCCCTTGAACCTGGAGATTTGGGACCCATGCGATGGGTAGCACGCAGTATTACTTTAAAGGGTCTGCGTTTGCTCACCCAACCTCACCAAACCTCTCAGCCCCAAGAGTGTCCACCCTTATGTCTCATCCAGCTGTGGGTCTAGATATGGTCAATCCAGGTTGCATCACAGCTCCTGAACGAATTGTGTAAGAATTTCTCTCTCTTTCCCTGTCTTTGTTTCATGGGTTTTTAAAAGTAATTTATTTTTATAATGGGGTTTAGCTGCTTTTCACGGCTGTGTTTATGCCGCTTTACACCCACTTGACACACTAACAGAGAGATATCAATACATAGGTTTTAAGATTATTACTAGTCAGATATATTCTTGTGCGGTGAATCGGGCGTGTTGAGTCCAGTTCTCTGAGCAAGGAGTAGGTCTTGTCTATTACATATTGGGTTTATGGAACGGTATCTGAGCTAATTTGAAACTCTTGTTTTATGTATCACCCCACCTCACCTTTCCCGTTAAGCAGCCATAGTGTGTGTTCTGCATGTGTGACTCTGTTCTGTATTGTAAGTCAGTTCAAGTGTAACGGTTTTTACATTCCCTCTATAAGTGACACCTTATGAGAAGTGTCCTTTTCTGTGTGACTTATTTCACTTAGAATCGTCTTACCTAAATCCACTCATCATGCTGCTACTAGCCTTATGACATTGATTTCATGGCTGAGTGATATTCCATTGTACATAAGGACCACAACTTTTTTATCCATTTTTCGCTTTCCTGGGATATTTAAGGTGGAAGGAAGTGGAGGTCCTTGTCAACAGAGCACCCCTAAACTTTGGGGTGCTTGTGTCTTGCTGATTTTCAATTTTCCCACTTTATCCCCCCATGCGTGGAAGTGCCCTATGCTCTCTAAGCTGTGTTTTTTAGATGTTTCAGGACACACCGTACACTTCTCCAGAGTGGCTGTTGGCAATTTACATCCCGCCCATCAGTGTAGCAAGGCTCCCATTTCTCCATGGCCTGTCCTGCATTTCTGGTTTTGACAGTTTTTTCAGCATGGCCCTTTTGACCGATGGGAAGCGAGACTTCTTTGTAGCGCTGATTTGCCTTTCCAGGTTGCTTGGTTGGCCAAAAAGGGCGTATGCGTTTTTTCCTGAATATATTCAGGAAAAAACGCATACGCCCTTTTTGGCCAAGGGCATCATTGTCAACGTTTTGCCGCTTTTCATGTGCTTTAAAGGCGATTCGAATCTACCTCCTGAAATCTGTTTCCTGCAATTCTGCCTTGATTTCAAATCCTCTTCTTTGCCTTCCCTGAATATATTTGTGGACGAGAGTTATCATTTATAACTCTGCAGGTTTGTGAATTGCATTGCCCTGAAGCTCCATTTTACAAGTCGCTTTTTTGGGAGCCGGCCGCAAAAGCGCAGGATGGCTTCAGGCCCTGTTCTGGTTCCGGGGGGCAGGCTGAGCCTGTGGTTAATTCTTCTTCCTGATGGGAAAATAGAGTGACCTGTGCCTGTCCCAACACCAAGAGCTAGTCTCTCATTGGTTCCCCGTCTTCCCGTTCATCCTCAGGACAAATTGCAACCTGTACGGAACAGGAGGTTAAAGGTGCTGATGCTCCAAGTAGGGAGATTGCTAGTAAAGTGGCTGGAATGGCGAACCCGAGCACAAGGAGATGAGAAATGAGGTGCGTTTTAGAAACCTTTCCCCATCACACGGTGTACCATCTTCTGGGTTTCTCATGCACGTTTTCGATGTAGGAAGATGCCCTTGAACCTGGAGATTTGGGACCCATGCGATGGGTAGCACGCAGTATTAATTTAAAGGGTCTGCGTTTGCTCACCCAACCTCACCAAACCTCTCAGCCCCAAGAGTGTCCACCCTTATGTCTCATCCAGCTGTGGGTCTAGATATGGTCAATCCAGGTTGCATCACAGCTCCTGAACGAATTGTGTAAGAATTTCTCTCTCTTTCCCTGTCTTTGTTTCATGGGTTTTTAAAAGTAATTTATTTTTATAATGGGGTTTAGCTGCTTTTCACGGCTGTGTTTATGCCGCTTTACACCCACTTGACACACTAACAGAGAGATGTCAATACATAGGTTTTAAGATTATTTCTAGTCAGATATATTCTTGTGCGGTGAATCGGGCGTGTTGAGTCCAGTTCTCTGAGCAAGGAGTAGGTCTTGTCTATTACATATTGGGTTTATGGAATGGTATCTGAGCTAATTTGAAACTCTTGTTTTATGTATCACCCCACCTCACCTTTCCCGTTAAGCAGCCATAGTGTGTTTTCTGCATGTGTGACTCTGTTCTGTATTGTAAGTCAGTTCAAGTGTAACGGTTTTTACATTCCCTCTATAAGTGACACCTTATGAGAAGTGTCCTTTTCTGTGTGACTTATTTCACTTAGAATCGTCTTACCTAAATCCACTCATCATGCTGCTACTAGCCTTATGACATTGATTTCATGGCTGAGTGATATTCCATTGTACATAAGGACCACAACTTTTTTATCCATTTTTCGCTTTCCTGGGATATTTAAGGTGGAAGGAAGTGGAGGTCCTTGTCAACAGAGCAGCCCTAAACTTTGGGGTGCTTGTGTCTTGCTGATTTTCAATTTTCCCACTTTATCCCCCCATGCGTGGAAGTGCCCTATGCTCTCTAAGCTGTGTTTTTTAGATGTTTCAGGACACACCGTACACTTCTCCAGAGTGGCTGTTGGCAATTTACATCCCGCCCATCAGTGTAGCAAGGCTCCCATTTCTCCATGGCCTGTCCTGCATTTCTGGTTTTGACAGTTTTTTCAGCATGGCCCTTTTGACCGATGGGAAGCGAGACTTCTTTGTAGCGCTGATTTGCCTTTCCAGGTTGCTTGGTTGGCCAAAAAGGGCGTATGCGTTTTTTCCTGAATATATTCAGGAAAAAACGCATACGCCCTTTTTGGCCAAGGGCATCATTGTCAACGTTTTGCCGCTTTTCATGTGCTTTAAAGGCGATTCGAATCTACCTCCTGAAATCTGTTTCCTGCAATTCTGCCTTGATTTCAAATCCTCTTCTTTGCCTTCCCTCAATATATTTGTGGACGAGAGTTATCATTTATAACTCTGCAGGTTTGTGAATTGCATTGCCCTGAAGCTCCATTTTACAAGTCGCTTTTTTGGGAGCCGGCCGCAAAAGCGCAGGATGGCTTCAGGCCCTGTTCTAGTTCCGGGGGGCAGGCTGAGCCTGTGGTTAATTCTTCTTCCTGATGGGAAAATAGAGTGACCTGTGCCTGTCCCAACACCAAGAGCTAGTCTCTCATTGGTTCCCCGTCTTCCCGTTCATCCTCAGGACAAATTGCAACCTGTACGGAACAGGAGGTTAAAGGTGCTGATGCTCCAAGTAGGGAGATTGCTAGTAAAGTGGCTGGAATGGCGAACCCGAGCACAAGGAGATGAGAAATGAGGTGCGTTTTAGAAACCTTTCCCCATCACACGGTGTACCATCTTCTGGGTTTCTCATGCATGTTTTCGATGTAGGAAGATGCCCTTGAACCTGGAGATTTGGGACCCATGCGATGGGTAGCACGCAGTATTACTTTAAAGGGTCTGCGTTTGCTCACCCAACCTCACCAAACCTCTCAGCCCCAAGAGTGTCCACCCTTATGTCTCATCCAGCTGTGGGTCTAGATATGGTCAATCCAGGTTGCATCACAGCTCCTGAACGAATTGTGTAAGAATTTCTCTCTCTTTCCCTGTCTTTGTTTCATGGGTTTTTAAAAGTAATTTATTTTTATAATGGGGTTTAGCTGCTTTTCACGGCTGTGTTTATGCCGCTTTACACCCACTTGACACACTAACAGAGAGATATCAATACATAGGTTTTAAGATTATTACTAGTCAGATATATTCTTGTGCGGTGAATCGGGAGTGTTGAGTCCAGTACTCTGAGCAAGGAGTAGGTCTTGTCTATTACATATTGGGTTTATGGAACGGTATTTGAGCTAATTTGAAACTCTTGTTTTATGTATCACCCCACCTCACCTTTCCCGTTAAGCAGCCATAGTGTGTTTTCTGCATGTGTGACTCTGTTCTGTTTTGTAATTCAGTTCAAGTGTAACGGTTTTTACATTCCCTCTATAAGTGACACCTTATGAGAAGTGTCCTTTTCTGTGTGACTTATTTCAGTTAGAATCGTCTTACCTAAATCCACTCATCATGCTGCTACTAGCCTTATGACATTGATTTCATGGCTGAGTGATATTCCATTGTACATAAGGACCACAACTTTTTTATCCATTTTTCGCTTTCCTGGGATATTTAAGGTGGAAGGAAGTGGAGGTCCTTGTCAACAGAGCAGCCCTAAACTTTGGGGTGCTTGTGTCTTGCTGATTTTCAATTTTCCCACTTTATCCCCCCATGCGTGGAAGTGCCCTATGCTCTCTAAGCTGTGTTTTTTAGATGTTTCAGGACACACCGTACACTTCTCCAGAGTGGCTGTTGGCAATTTACATCCCGCCCATCAGTGTAGCAAGGCTCCCATTTCTCCATGGCCTGTCCTGCATTTCTGGTTTTGACACTTTTTTCAGCATGGCCCTTTTGACCGATGGGAAGCGAGACTTCTTTGTAGCGCTGATTTGCCTTTCCAGGTTGCTTGGTTGGCCAAAAAGGGCGTATGCGTTTTTTCCTGAATATATTCAGGAAAAAACGCATACGCCCTTTTTGGCCAAGGGCATCATTGTCAACGTTTTGCCGCTTTTCATGTGCTTTAAAGGCGATTCGAATCTACCTCCTGAAATCTGTTTCCTGCAATTCTGCCTTGATTTCAAATCCTCTTCTTTGCCTTCCCTCAATATATTTGTGGACGAGAGTTATCATTTATAACTCTGCAGGTTTGTGAATTGCATTGCCCTGAAGCTCCATTTTACAAGTCGCTTTTTTGGGAGCCGGCCGCAAAAGCGCAGGATGGCTTCAGGCCCTGTTCTAGTTCCGGGGGGCAGGCTGAGCCTGTGGTTAATTCTTCTTCCTGATGGGAAAATAGAGTGACCTGTGCCTGTCCCAACACCAAGAGCTAGTCTCTCATTGGTTCCCCGTCTTCCCGTTCATCCTCAGGACAAATTGCAACCTGTACGGAACAGGAGGTTAAAGGTGCTGATGCTCCAAGTAGGGAGATTGCTAGTAAAGTGGCTGGAATGGCGAACCCGAGCACAAGGAGATGAGAAATGAGGTGCGTTTTAGAAACCTTTCCCCATCACACGGTGTACCATCTTCTGGGTTTCTCATGCATGTTTTCGATGTAGGAAGATGCCCTTGAACCTGGAGATTTGGGACCCATGCGATGGGTAGCACGCAGTATTACTTTAAAGGGTCTGCGTTTGCTCACCCAACCTCACCAAACCTCTCAGCCCCAAGAGTGTCCACCCTTATGTCTCATCCAGCTGTGGGTCTAGATATGGTCAATCCAGGTTGCATCACAGCTCCTGAACGAATTGTGTAAGAATTTCTCTCTCTTTCCCTGTCTTTGTTTCATGGGTTTTTAAAAGTAATTTATTTTTATAATGGGGTTTAGCTGCTTTTCACGGCTGTGTTTATGCCGCTTTACACCCACTTGACACACTAACAGAGAGATATCAATACATAGGTTTTAAGATTATTACTAGTCAGATATATTCTTGTGCGGTGAATCGGGAGTGTTGAGTCCAGTACTCTGAGCAAGGAGTAGGTCTTGTCTATTACATATTGGGTTTATGGAACGGTATTTGAGCTAATTTGAAACTCTTGTTTTATGTATCACCCCACCTCACCTTTCCCGTTAAGCAGCCATAGTGTGTTTTCTGCATGTGTGACTCTGTTCTGTTTTGTAATTCAGTTCAAGTGTAACGGTTTTTACATTCCCTCTATAAGTGACACCTTATGAGAAGTGTCCTTTTCTGTGTGACTTATTTCACTTAGAATCGTCTTACCTAAATCCACTCATCATGCTGCTACTAGCCTTATGACATTGATTTCATGGCTGAGTGATATTCCATTGTACATAAGGACCACAACTTTTTTATCCATTTTTCGCTTTCCTGGGATATTTAAGGTGGAAGGAAGTGGAGGTCCTTGTCAACAGAGCAGCCCTAAACTTTGGGGTGCTTGTGTCTTGCTGATTTTCAATTTTCCCACTTTATCCCCCCATGCGTGGAAGTGCCCTATGCTCTCTAAGCTGTGTTTTTTAGATGTTTCAGGACACACCGTACACTTCTCCAGAGTGGCTGTTGGCAATTTACATCCCGCCCATCAGTGTAGCAAGGCTCCCATTTCTCCATGGCCTGTCCTGCATTTCTGGTTTTGACACTTTTTTCAGCATGGCCCTTTTGACCGATGGGAAGCGAGACTTCTTTGTAGCGCTGATTTGCCTTTCCAGGTTGCTTGGTTGGCCAAAAAGGGCGTATGCGTTTTTTCCTGAATATATTCAGGAAAAAACGCATACGCCCTTTTTGGCCAAGGGCATCATTGTCAACGTTTTGCCGCTTTTCATGTGCTTTAAAGGCGATTCGAATCTACCTCCTGAAATCTGTTTCCTGCAATTCTGCCTTGATTTCAAATCCTCTTCTTTGCCTTCCCTCAATATATTTGTGGACGAGAGTTATCATTTATAACTCTGCAGGTTTGTGAATTGCAGTGCCCTGAAGCTCCATTTTACAAGTCGCTTTTTTGGGAGCCGGCCGCAAAAGCGCAGGATGGCTTCAGGCCCTGTTCTGGTTCCGGGGGGCAGGCTGAGCCTGTGGTTAATTCTTCTTCCTGATGGGAAAATAGAGTGACCTGTGCCTGTCCCAACACCAAGAGCTAGTCTCTCATTGGTTCCCCGTCTTCCCGTTCATCCTCAGGACAAATTGCAACCTGTACGGAACAGGAGGTTAAAGGTGCTGATGCTCCAAGTAGGGAGATTGCTAGTAAAGTGGCTGGAATGGCGAACCCGAGCACAAGGAGATGAGAAATGAGGTGCGTTTTAGAAACCTTTCCCCATCACACGGTGTACCATCTTCTGGGTTTCTCATGCATGTTTTCGATGTAGGAAGATGCCCTTGAACCTGGAGATTTGGGACCCATGCGATGGGTAGCACGCAGTATTACTTTAAAGGGTCTGCGTTTGCTCACCCAACCTCACCAAACCTCTCAGCCCCAAGAGTGTCCACCCTTATGTCTCATCCAGCTGTGGGTCTAGATATGGTCAATCCAGGTTGCTTCACAGCTCCTGAACGAATTGTGTAAGAATTTCTCTCTCTTTCCCTGTCTTTGTTTCATGGGTTTTTAAAAGTAATTTATTTTTATAATGGGGTTTAGCTGCTTTTCACGGCTGTGTTTATGCCGCTTTACACCCACTTGACACACTAACAGAGAGATATCAATACATAGGTTTTAAGATTATTACTAGTCAGATATATTCTTGTGCGGTGAATCGGGAGTGTTGAGTCCAGTTCTCTGAGCAAGGAGTAGGTCTTGTCTATTACATATTGGGTTTATGGAACGGTATCTGAGCTAATTTGAAACTCTTGTTTTATGTATCACCCCACCTCACCTTTCCCGTTAAGCAGCCATAGTGTGTTTTCTGCATGTGTGACTCTGTTCTGTTTTGTAATTCAGTTCAAGTGTAACGGTTTTTACATTCCCTCTATAAGTGACACCTTATGAGAAGTGTCCTTTTCTGTGTGACTTATTTCACTTAGAATCGTCTTACCTAAATCCACTCATCATGCTGCTACTAGCCTTATGACATTGATTTCATGGCTGAGTGATATTCCATTGTACATAAGGACCACAACTTTTTTATCCATTTTTCGCTTTCCTGGGATATTTAAGGTGGAAGGAAGTGGAGGTCCTTGTCAACAGAGCAGCCCTAAACTTTGGGGTGCTTGTGTCTTGCTGATTTTCAATTTTCCCACTTTATCCCCCCATGCGTGGAAGTGCCCTATGCTCTCTAAGCTGTGTTTTTTAGATGTTTCAGGACACACCGTACACTTCTCAGAGTGGCTGTTGGCAATTTACATCCCGCCCATCAGTGTAGCAAGGCTCCCATTTCTCCATGGCCTGTCCTGCATTTCTGGTTTTGACACTTTTTTCAGCATGGCCCTTTTGACCGATGGGAAGTGAGACTTCTTTGTAGCGCTGATTTGCCTTTCCAGGTTGCTTGCTTGGCCAAAAAGGGCGTATGCGTTTTTTCCTGAATATATTCAGGAAAAAACGCATACGCCCTTTTTGGCCAAGGGCATCATTGTCAACGTTTTGCCGCTTTTCATGTGCTTTAAAGGCGATTCGAATCTACCTCCTGAAATCTGTTTCCTGCAATTCTGCCTTGATTTCAAATCCTCTTCTTTGCCTTCCCTCAATATATTTGTGGACGAGAGTTATGATTTATATCTCTGCATGTTTGTGAATTGCAGTGCCCTGAAGCTCCATTTTACAAGTCGTTTTTTTGGGAGCTGGCCGCAAAAGCGCAGGATGGCTTCAGGCCCTGTTCTGGTTCAGGGGGGCAGGCTGAGTCTGTGGTTAATTCTTCTTCCTGATGGGAAAATAGAGTGGCCTGTGCCTGTCCCAACACCAAGAGCTAGTCTCTCATTGGTTCCCCGTCTTCCCGTTCATCCTCAGGACAAATTGCAACCTGTACGGAACAGGAGGTTAAAGGTGCTGATGCTCCAAGTAGGGAGATTGCTAGTAAAGTGGCTGGAATGGCGAACCCGAGCACAAGGAGATGAGAAATGAGGTGCGTTTTAGAAACCTTTCCCCATCACACGGTGTACCATCTTCTGGGTTTCTCATGCATGTTTTCGATGTAGGAAGATGCCCTTGAACCTGGAGATTTGGGACCCATGCGATGGGTAGCACGCAGTATTACTTTAAAGGGTCTGCGTTTGCTCACCCAACCTCACCAAACCTCTCAGCCCCAAGAGTGTCCACCCTTATGTCTCATCCAGCTGTGGGTCTAGATATGGTCAATCCAGGTTGCATCACAGCCCCTGAACGAATTGTGTAAGAATTTCTCTCTCTTTCCCTGTCTTTGTTTCATGGGTTTTTAAAAGTAATTTATTTTTATAATGGGGTTTAGCTGCTTTTCACGGCTGTGTTTAGGCCGCTTTACACCCACTTGACACACTAACAGAGAGATATCAATACATAGGTTTTAAGATTATTACTGGTCAGATATATTCTTGTGCGGTGAATCGGGCGTGTTGAGTCCAGTTCTCTGAGCAAGGAGTAGGTCTTGTCTATTACATATTGGGTTTATGGAACGGTATCTGAGCTAATTTGAAACTCTTGTTTTATGTATCACCCCACCTCACCTTTCCCGTTAAGCAGCCATAGTGTGTTTTCTGCATGTGTGACTCTGTTCTGTTTTGTAATTCAGTTCAAGTGTAACGGTTTTTACATTCCCTCTATAAGTGACACCTTATGAGAAGTGTCCTTTTCTGTGTGACTTATTTCACTTAGAATCGTCTTACCTAAATCCACTCATCATGCTGCTACTAGCCTTATGACATTGATTTCATGGCTGAGTGATATTCCATTGTACATAAGGACCACAACTTTTTTATCCATTTTTCGCTTTCCTGGGATATTTAAGGTGGAAGGAAGTGGAGGTCCTTGTCAACAGAGCAGCCCTAAACTTTGGGGTGCTTGTGTCTTGCTGATTTTCAATTTTCCCACTTTATCCCCCCATGCGTGGAAGTGCCCTATGCTCTCTAAGCTGTGTTTTTTAGATGTTTCAGGACACACCGTACACTTCTCAGAGTGGCTGTTGGCAATTTACATCCCGCCCATCAGTGTAGCAAGGCTCCCATTTCTCCATGGCCTGTCCTGCATTTCTGGTTTTGACACTTTTTTCAGCATGGCCCTTTTGACCGATGGGAAGTGAGACTTCTTTGTAGCGCTGATTTGCCTTTCCAGGTTGCTTGCTTGGCCAAAAAGGGCGTATGCGTTTTTTCCTGAATATATTCAGGAAAAAACGCATACGCCCTTTTTGGCCAAGGGCATCATTGTCAACGTTTTGCCGCTTTTCATGTGCTTTAAAGGCGATTCGAATCTACCTCCTGAAATCTGTTTCCTGCAATTCTGCCTTGATTTCAAATCCTCTTCTTTGCCTTCCCTCAATATATTTGTGGACGAGAGTTATGATTTATATCTCTGCATGTTTGTGAATTGCAGTGCCCTGAAGCTCCATTTTACAAGTCGTTTTTTTGGGAGCTGGCCGCAAAAGCGCAGGATGGCTTCAGGCCCTGTTCTGGTTCAGGGGGGCAGGCTGAGTCTGTGGTTAATTCTTCTTCCTGATGGGAAAATAGAGTGGCCTGTGCCTGTCCCAACACCAAGAGCTAGTCTCTCATTGGTTCCCCGTCTTCCCGTTCATCCTCAGGACAAATTGCAACCTGTACGGAACAGGAGGTTAAAGGTGCTGATGCTCCAAGTAGGGAGATTGCTAGTAAAGTGGCTGGAATGGCGAACCCGAGCACAAGGAGATGAGAAATGAGGTGCGTTTTAGAAACCTTTCCCCATCACACGGTGTACCATCTTCTGGGTTTCTCATGCATGTTTTCGATGTAGGAAGATGCCCTTGAACCTGGAGATTTGGGACCCATGCGATGGGTAGCACGCAGTATTACTTTAAAGGGTCTGCGTTTGCTCACCCAACCTCACCAAACCTCTCAGCCCCAAGAGTGTCCACCCTTATGTCTCATCCAGCTGTGGGTCTAGATATGGTCAATCCAGGTTGCATCACAGCCCCTGAACGAATTGTGTAAGAATTTCTCTCTCTTTCCCTGTCTTTGTTTCATGGGTTTTTAAAAGTAATTTATTTTTATAATGGGGTTTAGCTGCTTTTCACGGCTGTGTTTAGGCCGCTTTACACCCACTTGACACACTAACAGAGAGATATCAATACATAGGTTTTAAGATTATTACTGGTCAGATATATTCTTGTGCGGTGAATCGGGCGTGTTGAGTCCAGTTCTCTGAGCAAGGAGTAGGTCTTGTCTATTACATATTGGGTTTATGGAACGGTATCTGAGCTAATTTGAAACTCTTGTTTTATGTATCACCCCACCTCACCTTTCCCGTTAAGCAGCCATAGTGTGTTTTCTGCATGTGTGACTCTGTTCTGTTTTGTAATTCAGTTCAAGTGTAACGGTTTTTACATTCCCTCTATAAGTGACACCTTATGAGAAGTGTCCTTTTCTGTGTGACTTATTTCACTTAGAATCGTCTTACCTAAATCCACTCATCATGCTGCTACTAGCCTTATGACATTGATTTCATGGCTGAGTGATATTCCATTGTACATAAGGACCACAAATTTTATCCATTTTTCGCTTTCCTGGGATATTTAAGGTGGAATGAAGTGGAGGTCCTTGTCAACAGAGGAGCCCTAAACTTTGGGGTGCTTGTGTCTTGCTGATTTTCAATTTTCCCACTTTATGCCCCCATGTGTGGAAGTGCCCTATGCTCTCTAAGCTGTGTTTTTTAGATGTTTCAGGACACACCGTACACTTCTCCAGAGTGGCTGTTGGCAATTTACATCCCGCCCATCAGTGTAGCAAGGCTCCCATTTCTCCATGGCCTGTCCTGCATTGCTGGTTTTGACACCTTTTTCAGCATGTCCCTTTTGACCGATGGGAAGCGAGACTTCTTTGTAGCGCTGATTTGCCTTTCCAGGTTGCTTGGTTGGCCAAAAAGGGCGTATGCGTTTTTTCCTGAATATATTCTGGAAAAAACGCATACGCCCTTTTTGGCCAAGGGCATCATTGTCAACGTTTTGCCGCTTTTCATGTGCTTTAAAGGCGATTCGAATCTACCTCCTGAAATCTATTTCCTGCAATTCTGCCTTGATTTCAAATCCTCTTCTTTGCCTTCCCTCAATATATTTGTGGACGAGAGTTATGATTTATAACTCTGAATGTTTGTGAATTGCAGTGCCCTGAAGCTCCATTTTACAAGTCGGTTTTTTGGGAGCTGGCCGCAAAAGCGCAGGATGGCTTCAGGCCCTGTTCTGGTTCAGGGGGGCAGGCTGAGCCTGTGGTTAATTCTTCTTCCTGATGGGAAAATAGAGTGGCCTGTGCCTGTCCCAACACCAAGAGCTAGTCTCTCATTGGTTCCCCGTCTTCCCGTTCATCCTCAGGACAAATTGCAACCTGTACGGAACAGGAGGTTAAAGGTGCTGATGCTCCAAGTAGGGAGATTGCTAGTAAAGTGGCTGGAATGGCGAACCCGAGCACAAGGAGATGAGAAATGAGGTGCGTTTTAGAAACCTTTCCCCATCACACGGTGTACCATCTTCTGGGTTTCTCATGCATGTTTTCGATGTAGGAAGATGCCCTTGAACCTGGAGATTTGGGACCCATGCGATGGGTAGCACGCAGTATTACTTTAAAGGGTCTGCGTTTGCTCACCCAACCTCACCAAACCTCTCAGCCCCAAGAGTGTCCACCCTTATGTCTCATCCAGCTGTGGGTCTAGATATGGTCAATCCAGGTTGCATCACAGCCCCTGAACGAATTGTGTAAGAATTTCTCTCTCTTTCCCTGTCTTTGTTTCATGGGTTTTTAAAAGTAATTTATTTTTATAATGGGGTTTAGCTGCTTTTCACGGCTGTGTTTAGGCCGCTTTACACCCACTTGACACACTAACAGAGAGATATCAATACATAGGTTTTAAGATTATTACTGGTCAGATATATTCTTGTGCGGTGAATCGGGTGTGTTGAGTCCAGTTCTCTGAGCAAGGAGTAGGTCTTGTCTATTACATATTGGGTTTATGGAATGGTATCTGAGCTAATTTGAAACTCTTGTTTTATGTATCACCCCACCTCACCTTTCCCGTTAAGCAGCCATAGTGTGTTTTCTGCATGTGTGACTCTGTTCTGTATTGTAAGTCAGTTCAAGTGTAACGGTTTTTACATTCCCTCTATAAGTGACACCTTATGAGAAGTGTCCTTTTCTGTGTGACTTATTTCACTTAGAATCGTCTTACCTAAATCCACTCATCATGCTGCTACTAGCCTTATGACATTGATTTCATGGCTGAGTGATATTCCATTGTACATAAGGACCACAACTTTTTTATCCATTTTTCGCTTTCCTGGGATATTTAAGGTGGAAGGAAGTGGAGGTCCTTGTCAACAGAGCAGCCCTAAACTTTGGGGTGCTTGTGTCTTGCTGATTTTCAATTTTCCCACTTTATCCCCCCATGCGTGGAAGTGCCCTATGCTCTCTAAGCTGTGTTTTTTAGATGTTTCAGGACACACTGTACACTTCTCCAGAGTGGCTGTTGGCAATTTACATCCCGCCCATCAGTGTAGCAAGGCTCCCATTTCTCCATGGCCTGTCCTGCATTTCTGGTTTTGACAGTTTTTTCAGCATGGCCCTTTTGACCGATGGGAAGCGAGACTTCTTTGTAGCGCTGATTTGCCTTTCCAGGTTGCTTGGTTGGCCAAAAAGGGCGTATGCGTTTTTTCCTGAATATATTCAGGAAAAAACGCATACGCCCTTTTTGGCCAAGGGCATCATTGTCAACGTTTTGCCGCTTTTCATGTGCTTTAAAGGCGATTCGAATCTACCTCCTGAAATCTGTTTCCTGCAATTCTGCCTTGATTTCAAATCCTCTTCTTTGCCTTCCCTCAATATATTTGTGGACGAGAGTTATCATTTATAACTCTGCAGGTTTGTGAATTGCATTGCCCTGAAGCTCCATTTTACAAGTCGCTTTTTTGGGAGCCGGCCGCAAAAGCGCAGGATGGCTTCAGGCCCTGTTCTAGTTCCGGGGGGCAGGCTGAGCCTGTGGTTAATTCTTCTTCCTGATGGGAAAATAGAGTGACCTGTGCCTGTCCCAACACCAAGAGCTAGTCTCTCATTGGTTCCCCGTCTTCCCGTTCATCCTCAGGACAAATTGCAACCTGTACGGAACAGGAGGTTAAAGGTGCTGATGCTCCAAGTAGGGAGATTGCTAGTAAAGTGGCTGGAATGGCGAACCCGAGCACAAGGAGATGAGAAATGAGGTGCGTTTTAGAAACCTTTCCCCATCACACGGTGTACCATCTTCTGGGTTTCTCATGCATGTTTTCGATGTAGGAAGATGCCCTTGAACCTGGAGATTTGGGACCCATGCGATGGGTAGCACGCAGTATTACTTTAAAGGGTCTGCGTTTGCTCACCCAACCTCACCAAACCTCTCAGCCCCAAGAGTGTCCACCCTTATGTCTCATCCAGCTGTGGGTCTAGATATGGTCAATCCAGGTTGCATCACAGCTCCTGAACGAATTGTGTAAGAATTTCTCTCTCTTTCCCTGTCTTTGTTTCATGGGTTTTTAAAAGTAATTTATTTTTATAATGGGGTTTAGCTGCTTTTCACGGCTGTGTTTATGCCGCTTTACACCCACTTGACACACTAACAGAGAGATATCAATACATAGGTTTTAAGATTATTACTAGTCAGATATATTCTTGTGCGGTGAATCGGGCGTGTTGAGTCCAGTTCTCTGAGCAAGGAGTAGGTCTTGTCTATTACATATTGGGTTTATGGAACGGTATCTGAGCTAATTTGAAACTCTTGTTTTATGTATCACCCCACCTCACCTTTCCCGTTAAGCAGCCATAGTGTGTTTTCTGCATGTGTGACTCTGTTCTGTATTGTAAGTCAGTTCAAGTGTAACGGTTTTTACATTCCCTCTATAAGTGACACCTTATGAGAAGTGTCCTTTTCTGTGTGACTTATTTCACTTAGAATCGTCTTACCTAAATCCACTCATCATGCTGCTACTAGCCTTATGACATTGATTTCATGGCTGAGTGATATTCCATTGTACATAAGGACCACAACTTTTTTATCCATTTTTCGCTTTCCTGGGATATTTAAGGTGGAAGGAAGTGGAGGTCCTTGTCAACAGAGCAGCCCTAAACTTTGGGGTGCTTGTGTCTTGCTGATTTTCAATTTTCCCACTTTATCCCCCCATGCGTGGAAGTGCCCTGTGCTCTCTAAGCTGTGTTTTTTAGATGTTTCAGGACACACCGTACACTTCTCCAGAGTGGCTGTTGGCAATTTACATCCCGCCCATCAGTGTAGCAAGGCTCCCATTTCTCCATGGCCTGTCCTGCATTTCTGGTTTTGACAGTTTTTTCAGCATGGCCCTTTTGACCGATGGGAAGCGAGACTTCTTTGTAGCGCTGATTTGCCTTTCCAGGTTGCTTGGTTGGCCAAAAAGGGCGTATGCGTTTTTTCCTGAATATATTCAGGAAAAAACGCATACGCCCTTTTTGGCCAAGGGCATCATTGTCAACGTTTTGCCGCTTTTCATGTGCTTTAAAGGCGATTCGAATCTACCTCCTGAAATCTGTTTCCTGCAATTCTGCCTTGATTTCAAATCCTCTTCTTTGCCTTCCCTCAATATATTTGTGGACGAGAGTTATGATTTATAACTCTGCATGTTTGTGAATTGCAGTGCCCTGAAGCTCCATTTTACAAGTCGCTTTTTTGGGAGCCGGCCGCAAAAGCGCAGGATGGCTTCAGGCCCTGTTCTGGTTCCGGGGGGCAGGCTGAGCCTGTGGTTAATTCTTCTTCCTGATGGGAAAATAGAGTGACCTGTGCCTGTCCCAACACCAAGAGCTAGTCTCTCATTGGTTCCCCGTCTTCCCGTTCATCCTCAGGACAAATTGCAACCTGTACGGAACAGGAGGTTAAAGGTGCTGATGCTCCAAGTAGGGAGATTGCTAGTAAAGTGGCTGGAATGGCGAACCCGAGCACAAGGAGATGAGAAATGAGGTGCGTTTTAGAAACCATTCCCCATCACACGGTGTACCATCTTCTGGGTTTCTCATGCATGTTTTCGATGTAGGAAGATGCCCTTGAACCTGGAGATTTGGGACCCATGCGATGGGTAGCACGCAGTATTACTTTAAAGGGTCTGCGTTTGCTCACCCAACCTCACCAAACCTCTCAGCCCCAAGAGAGTCCACCCTTATGTCTCATCCAGCTGTGGGTCTAGATATGGTCAATCCAGGTTGCATCACAGCTCCTGAACGAATTGTGTAAGAATTTCTCTCTCTTTCCCTGTCTTTGTTTCATGGGTTTTTAAAAGTAATTTATTTTATAATGGGGTTTAGCTGCTTTTCACGGCTGTGTTTATGCCGCTTTACACCCACTTGACACACTAACAGAGAGATATCAACACATAGGTTTTAAGATTATTACTAGTCAGATATATTCTTGTGCGGTGAATCGGGAGTGTTGAGTCCAGTTCTCTGAGCAAGGAGTAGGTCTTGTCTATTACATATTGGGTTTATGGAACGGTATCTGAGCTAATTTGAAACTCTTGTTTTATGTATCACCCCACCTCACCTTTCCCGTTAAGCAGCCATAGTGTGTTTTCTGCATGTGTGACTCTGTTCTGTTTTGTAATTCAGTTCAAGTGTAACGGTTTTTACATTCCCTCTATAAGTGACACCTTATGAGAAGTGTCCTTTTCTGTGTGACTTATTTCACTTAGAATCGTCTTACCTAAATCCACTCATCATGCTGCTACTAGCCTTATGACATTGATTTCATGGCTGAGTGATATTCCATTGTACATAAGGACCACAACTTTTTTATCCATTTTTCGCTTTCCTGGGATATTTAAGGTGGAAGGAAGTGGAGGTCCTTGTCAACAGAGCAGCCCTAAACTTTGGGGTGCTTGTGTCTTGCTGATTTTCAATTTTCCCACTTTATCCCCCCATGCGTGGAAGTGCCCTGTGCTCTCTAAGCTGTGTTTTTTAGATGTTTCAGGACACACCGTACACTTCTCCAGAGTGGCTGTTGGCAATTTACATCCCGCCCATCAGTGTAGCAAGGCTCCCATTTCTCCATGGCCTGTCCTGCATTTCTGGTTTTGACACTTTTTTCAGCATGGCCCTTTTGACCGATGGGAAGCGAGACTTCTTTGTAGCGCTGATTTGCCTTTCCAGGTTGCTTGGTTGGCCAAAAAGGGCGTATGCGTTTTTTCCTGAATATATTCAGGAAAAAACGCATACGCCCTTTTTGGCCAAGGGCATCATTGTCAACGTTTTGCTGCTTTTCATGTGCTTTAAAGGCGATTCGAATCTACCTCCTGAAATCTGTTTCCTGCAATTCTGCCTTGATTTCAAATCCTCTTCTTTGCCTTCCCTCAATATATTTGTGGACGAGAGTTATCATTTATAACTCTGCAGGTTTGTGAATTGCAGTGCCCTGAAGCTCCATTTTACAAGTCGCTTTTTTGGGAGCCGGCCGCAAAAGCGCAGGATGGCTTCAGGCCCTGTTCTGGTTCCGGGGGGCAGGCTGAGCCTGTGGTTAATTCTTCTTCCTGATGGGAAAATAGAGTGACCTGTGCCTGTCCCAACACCAAGAGCTAGTCTCTCATTGGTTCCCCGTCTTCCCGTTCATCCTCAGGACAAATTGCAACCTGTACGGAACAGGAGGTTAAAGGTGCTGATGCTCCAAGTAGGGAGATTGTTAGTAAAGTGGCTGGAATGGCGAACCCGAGCACAAGGAGATGAGAAATGAGGTGCGTTTTAGAAACCTTTCCCCATCACACGGTGTACCATCTTCTGGGTTTCTCATGCATGTTTTCGATGTAGGAAGATGCCCTTGAACCTGGAGATTTGGGACCCATGCGATGGGTAGCACGCAGTATTACTTTAAAGGGTCTGCGTTTGCTCACCCAACCTCACCAAACCTCTCAGCCCCAAGAGTGTCCACCCTTATGTCTCATCCAGCTGTGGGTCTAGATATGGTCAATCCAGGTTGCATCACAGCTCCTGAACGAATTGTGTAAGAATTTCTCTCTCTTTCCCTGTCTTTGTTTCATGGGTTTTTAAAAGTAATTTATTTTTATAATGGGGTTTAGCTGCTTTTCACGGCTGTGTTTATGCCGCTTTACACCCACTTGACACACTAACAGAGAGATATCAATACATAGGTTTTAAGATTATTACTAGTCAGATATATTCTTGTGCGGTGAATCGGGCGTGTTGAGTCCAGTTCTCTGAGCAAGGAGTAGGTCTTGTCTATTACATATTGGGTTTATGGAACGGTATCTGAGCTAATTTGAAACTCTTGTTTTATGTATCACCCCACCTCACCTTTCCCGTTAAGCAGCCATAGTGTGTTTTCTGCATGTGTGACTCTGTTCTGTATTGTAAGTCAGTTCAAGTGTAACGGTTTTTACATTCCCTCTATAAGTGACACCTTATGAGAAGTGTCCTTTTCTGTGTGACTTATTTCACTTAGAATCGTCTTACCTAAATCCACTCATCATGCTGCTACTAGCCTTATGACATTGATTTCATGGCTGAGTGATATTCCATTGTACATAAGGACCACAACTTTTTTATCCATTTTTCGCTTTCCTGGGATATTTAAGGTGGAAGGAAGTGGAGGTCCTTGTCAACAGAGCAGCCCTAAACTTTGGGGTGCTTGTGTCTTGCTGATTTTCAATTTTCCCACTTTATCCCCCCATGCGTGGAAGTGCCCTGTGCTCTCTAAGCTGTGTTTTTTAGATGTTTCAGGACACACCGTACACTTCTCCAGAGTGGCTGTTGGCAATTTACATCCCGCCCATCAGTGTAGCAAGGCTCCCATTTCTCCATGGCCTGTCCTGCATTTCTGGTTTTGACACTTTTTTCAGCATGGCCCTTTTGACCGATGGGAAGCGAGACTTCTTTGTAGCGCTGATTTGCCTTTCCAGGTTGCTTGGTTGGCCAAAAAGGGCGTATGCGTTTTTTCCTGAATATATTCAGGAAAAAACGCATACGCCCTTTTTGGCCAAGGGCATCATTGTCAACGTTTTGCCGCTTTTCATGTGCTTTAAAGGCGATTCGAATCTACCTCCTGAAATCTGTTTCCTGCAATTCTGCCTTGATTTCAAATCCTCTTCTTTGCCTTCCCTCAATATATTTGTGGACGAGAGTTATGATTTATAACTCTGCATGTTTGTGAATTGCAGTGCCCTGAAGCTCCATTTTACAAGTCGCTTTTTTGGGAGCCGGCCGCAAAAGCGCAGGATGGCTTCAGGCCCTGTTCTGGTTCCGGGGGGCAGGCTGAGCCTGTGGTTAATTCTTCTTCCTGATGGGAAAATAGAGTGACCTGTGCCTGTCCCAACACCAAGAGCTAGTCTCTCATTGGTTCCCCGTCTTCCCGTTCATCCTCAGGACAAATTGCAACCTGTACGGAACAGGAGGTTAAAGGTGCTGATGCTCCAAGTAGGGAGATTGCTAGTAAAGTGGCTGGAATGGCGAACCCGAGCACAAGGAGATGAGAAATGAGGTGCGTTTTAGAAACCATTCCCCATCACACGGTGTACCATCTTCTGGGTTTCTCATGCATGTTTTCGATGTAGGAAGATGCCCTTGAACCTGGAGATTTGGGACCCATGCGATGGGTAGCACGCAGTATTACTTTAAAGGGTCTGCGTTTGCTCACCCAACCTCACCAAACCTCTCAGCCCCAAGAGTGTCCACCCTTATGTCTCATCCAGCTGTGGGTCTAGATATGGTCAATCCAGGTTGCATCACAGCTCCTGAACGAATTGTGTAAGAATTTCTCTCTCTTTCCCTGTCTTTGTTTCATGGGTTTTTAAAAGTAATTTATTTTTATAATGGGGTTTAGCTGCTTTTCACGGCTGTGTTTATGCCGCTTTACACCCACTTGACACACTAACAGAGAGATATCAACACATAGGTTTTAAGATTATTACTAGTCAGATATATTCTTGTGCGGTGAATCGGGAGTGTTGAGTCCAGTTCTCTGAGCAAGGAGTAGGTCTTGTCTGTTACATATTGGGTTTATGGAACGGTATCTGAGCTAATTTGAAACTCTTGTTTTATGTATCACCCCACCTCACCTTTCCCGTTAAGCAGCCATAGTGTGTTTTCTGCATGTGTGACTCTGTTCTGTTTTGTAATTCAGTTCAAGTGTAACGGTTTTTACATTCCCTCTATAAGTGACACCTTATGAGAAGTGTCCTTTTCTGTGTGACTTATTTCACTTAGAATCGTCTTACCTAAATCCACTCATCATGCTGCTACTAGCCTTATGACATTGATTTCATGGCTGAGTGATATTCCATTGTACATAAGGACCACAACTTTTTTATCCATTTTTCGCTTTCCTGGGATATTTAAGGTGGAAGGAAGTGGAGGTCCTTGTCAACAGAGCAGCCCTAAACTTTGGGGTGCTTGTGTCTTGCTGATTTTCAATTTTCCCACTTTATCCCCCCATGCGTGGAAGTGCCCTATGCTCTCTAAGCTGTGTTTTTTAGATGTTTCAGGACACACCGTACACTTCTCCAGAGTGGCTGTTGGCAATTTACATCCCGCCCATCAGTGTAGCAAGGCTCCCATTTCTCCATGGCCTGTCCTGCATTTCTGGTTTTGACACTTTTTTCAGCATGGCCCTTTTGACCGATGGGAAGCGAGACTTCTTTGTAGCGCTGATTTGCCTTTCCAGGTTGCTTGGTTGGCCAAAAAGGGCGTATGCGTTTTTTCCTGAATATATTCAGGAAAAAACGCATACGCCCTTTTTGGCCAAGGGCATCATTGTCAACGTTTTGCTGCTTTTCATGTGCTTTAAAGGCGATTCGAATCTACCTCCTGAAATCTGTTTCCTGCAATTCTGCCTTGATTTCAAATCCTCTTCTTTGCCTTCCCTCAATATATTTGTGGACGAGAGTTATCATTTATAACTCTGCAGGTTTGTGAATTGCAGTGCCCTGAAGCTCCATTTTACAAGTCGCTTTTTTGGGAGCCGGCCGCAAAAGCGCAGGATGGCTTCAGGCCCTGTTCTGGTTCCGGGGGGCAGGCTGAGCCTGTGGTTAATTCTTCTTCCTGATGGGAAAATAGAGTGACCTGTGCCTGTCCCAACACCAAGAGCTAGTCTCTCATTGGTTCCCCGTCTTCCCGTTCATCCTCAGGACAAATTGCAACCTGTACGGAACAGGAGGTTAAAGGTGCTGATGCTCCAAGTAGGGAGATTGCTAGTAAAGTGGCTGGAATGGCGAACCCGAGCACAAGGAGATGAGAAATGAGGTGCGTTTTAGAAACCTTTCCCCATCACACGGTGTACCATCTTCTGGGTTTCTCATGCATGTTTTCGATGTAGGAAGATGCCCTTGAACCTGGAGATTTGGGACCCATGCGATGGGTAGCACGCAGTATTACTTTAAAGGGTCTGCGTTTGCTCACCCAACCTCACCAAACCTCTCAGCCCCAAGAGTGTCCACCCTTATGTCTCATCCAGCTGTGGGTCTAGATATGGTCAATCCAGGTTGCATCACAGCTCCTGAACGAATTGTGTAAGAATTTCTCTCTCTTTCCCTGTCTTTGTTTCATGGGTTTTTAAAAGTAATTTATTTTTATAATGGGGTTTAGCTGCTTTTCACGGCTGTGTTTATGCCGCTTTACACCCACTTGACACACTAACAGAGAGATATCAATACATAGGTTTTAAGATTATTACTAGTCAGATATATTCTTGTGCGGTGAATCGGGCGTGTTGAGTCCAGTTCTCTGAGCAAGGAGTAGGTCTTGTCTATTACATATTGGGTTTATGGAACGGTATCTGAGCTAATTTGAAACTCTTGTTTTATGTATCACCCCACCTCACCTTTCCCGTTAAGCAGCCATAGTGTGTTTTCTGCATGTGTGACTCTGTTCTGTATTGTAAGTCAGTTCAAGTGTAACGGTTTTTACATTCCCTCTATAAGTGACACCTTATGAGAAGTGTCCTTTTCTGTGTGACTTATTTCACTTAGAATCGTCTTACCTAAATCCACTCATCATGCTGCTACTAGCCTTATGACATTGATTTCATGGCTGAGTGATATTCCATTGTACATAAGGACCACAACTTTTTTATCCATTTTTCGCTTTCCTGGGATATTTAAGGTGGAAGGAAGTGGAGGTCCTTGTCAACAGAGCAGCCCTAAACTTTGGGGTGCTTGTGTCTTGCTGATTTTCAATTTTCCCACTTTATCCCCCCATGCGTGGAAGTGCCCTGTGCTCTCTAAGCTGTGTTTTTTAGATGTTTCAGGACACACCGTACACTTCTCCAGAGTGGCTGTTGGCAATTTACATCCCGCCCATCAGTGTAGCAAGGCTCCCATTTCTCCATGGCCTGTCCTGCATTTCTGGTTTTGACAGTTTTTTCAGCATGGCCCTTTTGACCGATGGGAAGCGAGACTTCTTTGTAGCGCTGATTTGCCTTTCCAGGTTGCTTGGTTGGCCAAAAAGGGCGTATGCGTTTTTTCCTGAATATATTCAGGAAAAAACGCATACGCCCTTTTTGGCCAAGGGCATCATTGTCAACGTTTTGCCGCTTTTCATGTGCTTTAAAGGCGATTCGAATCTACCTCCTGAAATCTGTTTCCTGCAATTCTGCCTTGATTTCAAATCCTCTTCTTTGCCTTCCCTCAATATATTTGTGGACGAGAGTTATCATTTATAACTCTGCAGGTTTGTGAATTGCAGTGCCCTGAAGCTCCATTTTACAAGTCGCTTTTTTGGGAGCCGGCCGCAAAAGCGCAGGATGGCTTCAGGCCCTGTTCTGGTTCCGGGGGGCAGGCTGAGCCTGTGGTTAATTCTTCTTCCTGATGGGAAAATAGAGTGACCTGTGCCTGTCCCAACACCAAGAGCTAGTCTCTCATTGGTTCCCCGTCTTCCCGTTCATCCTCAGGACAAATTGCAACCTGTACGGAACAGGAGGTTAAAGGTGCTGATGCTCCAAGTAGGGAGATTGCTAGTAAAGTGGCTGGAATGGCGAACCCGAGCACAAGGAGATGAGAAATGAGGTGCGTTTTAGAAACCATTCCCCATCACACGGTGTACCATCTTCTGGGTTTCTCATGCATGTTTTCGATGTAGGAAGATGCCCTTGAACCTGGAGATTTGGGAACCATGCGATGGGTAGCACGCAGTATTACTTTAAAGGGTCTGCGTTTGCTCACCCAACCTCACCAAACCTCTCAGCCCCAAGAGTGTCCACCCTTATGTCTCATCCAGCTGTGGGTCTAGATATGGTCAATCCAGGTTGCATCACAGCTCCTGAACGAATTGTGTAAGAATTTCTCTCTCTTTCCCTGTCTTTGTTTCATGGGTTTTTAAAAGTAATTTATTTTTATAATGGGGTTTAGCTGCTTTTCACGGCTGTGTTTATGCCGCTTTACACCCACTTGACACACTAACAGAGAGATATCAATACATAGGTTTTAAGATTATTACTAGTCAGATATATTCTTGTGCGGTGAATCGGGTGTGTTGAGTCCAGTTCTCTGAGCAAGGAGTAGGTCTTGTCTATTACATATTGGGTTTATGGAATGGTATCTGAGCTAATTTGAAACTCTTGTTTTATGTATCACCCCACCTCACCTTTCCCGTTAAGCAGCCATAGTGTGTTTTCTGCATGTGTGACTCTGTTCTGTATTGTAAGTCAGTTCAAGTGTAACGGTTTTTACATTCCCTCTATAAGTGACACCTTATGAGAAGTGTCCTTTTCTGTGTGACTTATTTCACTTAGAATCGTCTTACCTAAATCCACTCATCATGCTGCTACTAGCCTTATGACATTGATTTCATGGCTGAGTGATATTCCATTGTACATAAGGACCACAACTTTTTTATCCATTTTTCGCTTTCCTGGGATATTTAAGGTGGAAGGAAGTGGAGGTCCTTGTCAACAGAGCAGCCCTAAACTTTGGGGTGCTTGTGTCTTGCTGATTTTCAATTTTCCCACTTTATCCCCCCATGCGTGGAAGTGCCCTATGCTCTCTAAGCTGTGTTTTTTAGATGTTTCAGGACACACTGTACACTTCTCCAGAGTGGCTGTTGGCAATTTACATCCCGCCCATCAGTGTAGCAAGGCTCCCATTTCTCCATGGCCTGTCCTGCATTTCTGGTTTTGACAGTTTTTTCAGCATGGCCCTTTTGACCGATGGGAAGCGAGACTTCTTTGTAGCGCTGATTTGCCTTTCCAGGTTGCTTGGTTGGCCAAAAAGGGCGTATGCGTTTTTTCCTGAATATATTCAGGAAAAAACGCATACGCCCTTTTTGGCCAAGGGCATCATTGTCAACGTTTTGCCGCTTTTCATGTGCTTTAAAGGCGATTCGAATCTACCTCCTGAAATCTGTTTCCTGCAATTCTGCCTTGATTTCAAATCCTCTTCTTTGCCTTCCCTCAATATATTTGTGGACGAGAGTTATCATTTATAACTCTGCAGGTTTGTGAATTGCATTGCCCTGAAGCTCCATTTTACAAGTCGCTTTTTTGGGAGCCGGCCGCAAAAGCGCAGGATGGCTTCAGGCCCTGTTCTAGTTCCGGGGGGCAGGCTGAGCCTGTGGTTAATTCTTCTTCCTGATGGGAAAATAGAGTGACCTGTGCCTGTCCCAACACCAAGAGCTAGTCTCTCATTGGTTCCCCGTCTTCCCGTTCATCCTCAGGACAAATTGCAACCTGTACGGAACAGGAGGTTAAAGGTGCTGATGCTCCAAGTAGGGAGATTGCTAGTAAAGTGGCTGGAATGGCGAACCCGAGCACAAGGAGATGAGAAATGAGGTGCGTTTTAGAAACCTTTCCCCATCACACGGTGTACCATCTTCTGGGTTTCTCATGCATGTTTTCGATGTAGGAAGATGCCCTTGAACCTGGAGATTTGGGACCCATGCGATGGGTAGCACGCAGTATTACTTTAAAGGGTCTGCGTTTGCTCACCCAACCTCACCAAACCTCTCAGCCCCAAGAGTGTCCACCCTTATGTCTCATCCAGCTGTGGGTCTAGATATGGTCAATCCAGGTTGCATCACAGCTCCTGAACGAATTGTGTAAGAATTTCTCTCTCTTTCCCTGTCTTTGTTTCATGGGTTTTTAAAAGTAATTTATTTTTATAATGGGGTTTAGCTGCTTTTCACGGCTGTGTTTATGCCGCTTTACACCCACTTGACACACTAACAGAGAGATATCAATACATAGGTTTTAAGATTATTACTAGTCAGATATATTCTTGTGCGGTGAATCGGGCGTGTTGAGTCCAGTTCTCTGAGCAAGGAGTAGGTCTTGTCTATTACATATTGGGTTTATGGAACGGTATCTGAGCTAATTTGAAACTCTTGTTTTATGTATCACCCCACCTCACCTTTCCCGTTAAGCAGCCATAGTGTGTTTTCTGCATGTGTGACTCTGTTCTGTATTGTAAGTCAGTTCAAGTGTAACGGTTTTTACATTCCCTCTATAAGTGACACCTTATGAGAAGTGTCCTTTTCTGTGTGACTTATTTCACTTAGAATCGTCTTACCTAAATCCACTCATCATGCTGCTACTAGCCTTATGACATTGATTTCATGGCTGAGTGATATTCCATTGTACATAAGGACCACAACTTTTTTATCCATTTTTCGCTTTCCTGGGATATTTAAGGTGGAAGGAAGTGGAGGTCCTTGTCAACAGAGCAGCCCTAAACTTTGGGGTGCTTGTGTCTTGCTGATTTTCAATTTTCCCACTTTATCCCCCCATGCGTGGAAGTGCCCTGTGCTCTCTAAGCTGTGTTTTTTAGATGTTTCAGGACACACCGTACACTTCTCCAGAGTGGCTGTTGGCAATTTACATCCCGCCCATCAGTGTAGCAAGGCTCCCATTTCTCCATGGCCTGTCCTGCATTTCTGGTTTTGACAGTTTTTTCAGCATGGCCCTTTTGACCGATGGGAAGCGAGACTTCTTTGTAGCGCTGATTTGCCTTTCCAGGTTGCTTGGTTGGCCAAAAAGGGCGTATGCGTTTTTTCCTGAATATATTCAGGAAAAAACGCATACGCCCTTTTTGGCCAAGGGCATCATTGTCAACGTTTTGCCGCTTTTCATGTGCTTTAAAGGCGATTCGAATCTACCTCCTGAAATCTGTTTCCTGCAATTCTGCCTTGATTTCAAATCCTCTTCTTTGCCTTCCCTCAATATATTTGTGGACGAGAGTTATGATTTATAACTCTGCATGTTTGTGAATTGCAGTGCCCTGAAGCTCCATTTTACAAGTCGCTTTTTTGGGAGCCGGCCGCAAAAGCGCAGGATGGCTTCAGGCCCTGTTCTGGTTCCGGGGGGCAGGCTGAGCCTGTGGTTAATTCTTCTTCCTGATGGGAAAATAGAGTGACCTGTGCCTGTCCCAACACCAAGAGCTAGTCTCTCATTGGTTCCCCGTCTTCCCGTTCATCCTCAGGACAAATTGCAACCTGTACGGAACAGGAGGTTAAAGGTGCTGATGCTCCAAGTAGGGAGATTGCTAGTAAAGTGGCTGGAATGGCGAACCCGAGCACAAGGAGATGAGAAATGAGGTGCGTTTTAGAAACCATTCCCCATCACACGGTGTACCATCTTCTGGGTTTCTCATGCATGTTTTCGATGTAGGAAGATGCCCTTGAACCTGGAGATTTGGGACCCATGCGATGGGTAGCACGCAGTATTACTTTAAAGGGTCTGCGTTTGCTCACCCAACCTCACCAAACCTCTCAGCCCCAAGAGTGTCCACCCTTATGTCTCATCCAGCTGTGGGTCTAGATATGGTCAATCCAGGTTGCATCACAGCTCCTGAACGAATTGTGTAAGAATTTCTCTCTCTTTCCCTGTCTTTGTTTCATGGGTTTTTAAAAGTAATTTATTTTTATAATGGGGTTTAGCTGCTTTTCACGGCTGTGTTTATGCCGCTTTACACCCACTTGACACACTAACAGAGAGATATCAACACATAGGTTTTAAGATTATTACTAGTCAGATATATTCTTGTGCGGTGAATCGGGAGTGTTGAGTCCAGTTCTCTGAGCAAGGAGTAGGTCTTGTCTATTACATATTGGGTTTATGGAACGGTATCTGAGCTAATTTGAAACTCTTGTTTTATGTATCACCCCACCTCACCTTTCCCGTTAAGCAGCCATAGTGTGTTTTCTGCATGTGTGACTCTGTTCTGTTTTGTAATTCAGTTCAAGTGTAACGGGTTTTACATTCCCTCTATAAGTGACACCTTATGAGAAGTGTCCTTTTCTGTGTGACTTATTTCACTTAGAATCGTCTTACCTAAATCCACTCATCATGCTGCTACTAGCCTTATGACATTGATTTCATGGCTGAGTGATATTCCATTGTACATAAGGACCACAACTTTTTTATCCATTTTTCGCTTTCCTGGGATATTTAAGGTGGAAGGAAGTGGAGGTCCTTGTCAACAGAGCAGCCCTAAACTTTGGGGTGCTTGTGTCTTGCTGATTTTCAATTTTCCCACTTTATCCCCCCATGCGTGGAAGTGCCCTGTGCTCTCTAAGCTGTGTTTTTTAGATGTTTCAGGACACACCGTACACTTCTCCAGAGTGGCTGTTGGCAATTTACATCCCGCCCATCAGTGTAGCAAGGCTCCCATTTCTCCATGGCCTGTCCTGCATTTCTGGTTTTGACACTTTTTTCAGCATGGCCCTTTTGACCGATGGGAAGCGAGACTTCTTTGTAGCGCTGATTTGCCTTTCCAGGTTGCTTGGTTGGCCAAAAAGGGCGTATGCGTTTTTTCCTGAATATATTCAGGAAAAAACGCATACGCCCTTTTTGGCCAAGGGCATCATTGTCAACGTTTTGCTGCTTTTCATGTGCTTTAAAGGCGATTCGAATCTACCTCCTGAAATCTGTTTCCTGCAATTCTGCCTTGATTTCAAATCCTCTTCTTTGCCTTCCCTCAATATATTTGTGGACGAGAGTTATCATTTATAACTCTGCAGGTTTGTGAATTGCAGTGCCCTGAAGCTCCATTTTACAAGTCGCTTTTTTGGGAGCCGGCCGCAAAAGCGCAGGATGGCTTCAGGCCCTGTTCTGGTTCCGGGGGGCAGGCTGAGCCTGTGGTTAATTCTTCTTCCTGATGGGAAAATAGAGTGACCTGTGCCTGTCCCAACACCAAGAGCTAGTCTCTCATTGGTTCCCCGTCTTCCCGTTCATCCTCAGGACAAATTGCAACCTGTACGGAACAGGAGGTTAAAGGTGCTGATGCTCCAAGTAGGGAGATTGCTAGTAAAGTGGCTGGAATGGCGAACCCGAGCACAAGGAGATGAGAAATGAGGTGCGTTTTAGAAACCTTTCCCCATCACACGGTGTACCATCTTCTGGGTTTCTCATGCATGTTTTCGATGTAGGAAGATGCCCTTGAACCTGGAGATTTGGGACCCATGCGATGGGTAGCACGCAGTATTACTTTAAAGGGTCTGCGTTTGCTCACCCAACCTCACCAAACCTCTCAGCCCCAAGAGTGTCCACCCTTATGTCTCATCCAGCTGTGGGTCTAGATATGGTCAATCCAGGTTGCATCACAGCTCCTGAACGAATTGTGTAAGAATTTCTCTCTCTTTCCCTGTCTTTGTTTCATGGGTTTTTAAAAGTAATTTATTTTTATAATGGGGTTTAGCTGCTTTTCACGGCTGTGTTTATGCCGCTTTACACCCACTTGACACACTAACAGAGAGATATCAATACATAGGTTTTAAGATTATTACTAGTCAGATATATTCTTGTGCGGTGAATCGGGCGTGTTGAGTCCAGTTCTCTGAGCAAGGAGTAGGTCTTGTCTATTACATATTGGGTTTATGGAACGGTATCTGAGCTAATTTGAAACTCTTGTTTTATGTATCACCCCACCTCACCTTTCCCGTTAAGCAGCCATAGTGTGTTTTCTGCATGTGTGACTCTGTTCTGTATTGTAAGTCAGTTCAAGTGTAACGGTTTTTACATTCCCTCTATAAGTGACACCTTATGAGAAGTGTCCTTTTCTGTGTGACTTATTTCACTTAGAATCGTCTTACCTAAATCCACTCATCATGCTGCTACTAGCCTTATGACATTGATTTCATGGCTGAGTGATATTCCATTGTACATAAGGACCACAACTTTTTTATCCATTTTTCGCTTTCCTGGGATATTTAAGGTGGAAGGAAGTGGAGGTCCTTGTCAACAGAGCAGCCCTAAACTTTGGGGTGCTTGTGTCTTGCTGATTTTCAATTTTCCCACTTTATCCCCCCATGCGTGGAAGTGCCCTATGCTCTCTAAGCTGTGTTTTTTAGATGTTTCAGGACACACCGTACACTTCTCCAGAGTGGCTGTTGGCAATTTACATCCCGCCCATCAGTGTAGCAAGGCTCCCATTTCTCCATGGCCTGTCCTGCATTTCTGGTTTTGACACTTTTTTCAGCATGGCCCTTTTGACCGATGGGAAGCGAGACTTCTTTGTAGCGCTGATTTGCCTTTCCAGGTTGCTTGGTTGGCCAAAAAGGGCGTATGCGTTTTTTCCTGAATATATTCAGGAAAAAACGCATACGCCCTTTTTGGCCAAGGGCATCATTGTCAACGTTTTGCTGCTTTTCATGTGCTTTAAAGGCGATTCGAATCTACCTCCTGAAATCTGTTTCCTGCAATTCTGCCTTGATTTCAAATCCTCTTCTTTGCCTTCCCTCAATATATTTGTGGACGAGAGTTATCATTTATAACTCTGCAGGTTTGTGAATTGCAGTGCCCTGAAGCTCCATTTTACAAGTCGCTTTTTTGGGAGCCGGCCGCAAAAGCGCAGGATGGCTTCAGGCCCTGTTCTGGTTCCGGGGGGCAGGCTGAGCCTGTGGTTAATTCTTCTTCCTGATGGGAAAATAGAGTGACCTGTGCCTGTCCCAACACCAAGAGCTAGTCTCTCATTGGTTCCCCGTCTTCCCGTTCATCCTCAGGACAAATTGCAACCTGTACGGAACAGGAGGTTAAAGGTGCTGATGCTCCAAGTAGGGAGATTGCTAGTAAAGTGGCTGGAATGGCGAACCCGAGCACAAGGAGATGAGAAATGAGGTGCGTTTTAGAAACCTTTCCCCATCACACGGTGTACCATCTTCTGGGTTTCTCATGCATGTTTTCGATGTAGGAAGATGCCCTTGAACCTGGAGATTTGGGACCCATGCGATGGGTAGCACGCAGTATTACTTTAAAGGGTCTGCGTTTGCTCACCCAACCTCACCAAACCTCTCAGCCCCAAGAGTGTCCACCCTTATGTCTCATCCAGCTGTGGGTCTAGATATGGTCAATCCAGGTTGCATCACAGCTCCTGAACGAATTGTGTAAGAATTTCTCTCTCTTTCCCTGTCTTTGTTTCATGGGTTTTTAAAAGTAATTTATTTTTATAATGGGGTTTAGCTGCTTTTCACGGCTGTGTTTATGCCGCTTTACACCCACTTGACACACTAACAGAGAGATATCAATACATAGGTTTTAAGATTATTACTAGTCAGATATATTCTTGTGCGGTGAATCGGGCGTGTTGAGTCCAGTTCTCTGAGCAAGGAGTAGGTCTTGTCTATTACATATTGGGTTTATGGAACGGTATCTGAGCTAATTTGAAACTCTTGTTTTATGTATCACCCCACCTCACCTTTCCCGTTAAGCAGCCATAGTGTGTTTTCTGCATGTGTGACTCTGTTCTGTATTGTAAGTCAGTTCAAGTGTAACGGTTTTTACATTCCCTCTATAAGTGACACCTTATGAGAAGTGTCCTTTTCTGTGTGACTTATTTCACTTAGAATCGTCTTACCTAAATCCACTCATCATGCTGCTACTAGCCTTATGACATTGATTTCATGGCTGAGTGATATTCCATTGTACATAAGGACCACAACTTTTTTATCCATTTTTCGCTTTCCTGGGATATTTAAGGTGGAAGGAAGTGGAGGTCCTTGTCAACAGAGCAGCCCTAAACTTTGGGGTGCTTGTGTCTTGCTGATTTTCAATTTTCCCACTTTATCCCCCCATGCGTGGAAGTGCCCTGTGCTCTCTAAGCTGTGTTTTTTAGATGTTTCAGGACACACCGTACACTTCTCCAGAGTGGCTGTTGGCAATTTACATCCCGCCCATCAGTGTAGCAAGGCTCCCATTTCTCCATGGCCTGTCCTGCATTTCTGGTTTTGACAGTTTTTTCAGCATGGCCCTTTTGACCGATGGGAAGCGAGACTTCTTTGTAGCGCTGATTTGCCTTTCCAGGTTGCTTGGTTGGCCAAAAAGGGCGTATGCGTTTTTTCCTGAATATATTCAGGAAAAAACGCATACGCCCTTTTTGGCCAAGGGCATCATTGTCAACGTTTTGCCGCTTTTCATGTGCTTTAAAGGCGATTCGAATCTACCTCCTGAAATCTGTTTCCTGCAATTCTGCCTTGCTTTCAAATCCTCTTCTTTGCCTTCCCTCAATATATTTGTGGACGAGAGTTATCATTTATAACTCTGCAGGTTTGTGAATTGCAGTGCCCTGAAGCTCCATTTTACAAGTCGCTTTTTTGGGAGCCGGCCGCAAAAGCGCAGGATGGCTTCAGGCCCTGTTCTGGTTCCGGGGGGCAGGCTGAGCCTGTGGTTAATTCTTCTTCCTGATGGGAAAATAGAGTGACCTGTGCCTGTCCCAACACCAAGAGCTAGTCTCTCATTGGTTCCCCGTCTTCCCGTTCATCCTCAGGACAAATTGCAACCTGTACAGAACAGGAGGTTAAAGGTGCTGATGCTCCAAGTAGGGAGATTGCTAGTAAAGTGGCTGGAATGGCGAACCCGAGCACAAGGAGATGAGAAATGAGGTGCGTTTTAGAAACCATTCCCCATCACACGGTGTACCATCTTCTGGGTTTCTCATGCATGTTTTCGATGTAGGAAGATGCCCTTGAACCTGGAGATTTGGGAACCATGCGATGGGTAGCACGCAGTATTACTTTAAAGGGTCTGCGTTTGCTCACCCAACCTCACCAAACCTCTCAGCCCCAAGAGTGTCCACCCTTATGTCTCATCCAGCTGTGGGTCTAGATATGGTCAATCCAGGTTGCATCACAGCTCCTGAACGAATTGTGTAAGAATTTCTCTCTCTTTCCCTGTCTTTGTTTCATGGGTTTTTAAAAGTAATTTATTTTTATAATGGGGTTTAGCTGCTTTTCACGGCTGTGTTTATGCCGCTTTACACCCACTTGACACACTAACAGAGAGATATCAATACATAGGTTTTAAGATTATTACTAGTCAGATATATTCTTGTGCGGTGAATCGGGTGTGTTGAGTCCAGTTCTCTGAGCAAGGAGTAGGTCTTGTCTATTACATATTGGGTTTATGGAATGGTATCTGAGCTAATTTGAAACTCTTGTTTTATGTATCACCCCACCTCACCTTTCCCGTTAAGCAGCCATAGTGTGTTTTCTGCATGTGTGACTCTGTTCTGTATTGTAAGTCAGTTCAAGTGTAACGGTTTTTACATTCCCTCTATAAGTGACACCTTATGAGAAGTGTCCTTTTCTGTGTGACTTATTTCACTTAGAATCGTCTTACCTAAATCCACTCATCATGCTGCTACTAGCCTTATGACATTGATTTCATGGCTGAGTGATATTCCATTGTACATAAGGACCACAACTTTTTTATCCATTTTTCGCTTTCCTGGGATATTTAAGGTGGAAGGAAGTGGAGGTCCTTGTCAACAGAGCAGCCCTAAACTTTGGGGTGCTTGTGTCTTGCTGATTTTCAATTTTCCCACTTTATCCCCCCATGCGTGGAAGTGCCCTATGCTCTCTAAGCTGTGTTTTTTAGATGTTTCAGGACACACTGTACACTTCTCCAGAGTGGCTGTTGGCAATTTACATCCCGCCCATCAGTGTAGCAAGGCTCCCATTTCTCCATGGCCTGTCCTGCATTTCTGGTTTTGACAGTTTTTTCAGCATGGCCCTTTTGACCGATGGGAAGCGAGACTTCTTTGTAGCGCTGATTTGCCTTTCCAGGTTGCTTGGTTGGCCAAAAAGGGCGTATGCGTTTTTTCCTGAATATATTCAGGAAAAAACGCATACGCCCTTTTTGGCCAAGGGCATCATTGTCAACGTTTTGCCGCTTTTCATGTGCTTTAAAGGCGATTCGAATCTACCTCCTGAAATCTGTTTCCTGCAATTCTGCCTTGATTTCAAATCCTCTTCTTTGCCTTCCCTCAATATATTTGTGGACGAGAGTTATCATTTATAACTCTGCAGGTTTGTGAATTGCATTGCCCTGAAGCTCCATTTTACAAGTCGCTTTTTTGGGAGCCGGCCGCAAAAGCGCAGGATGGCTTCAGGCCCTGTTCTAGTTCCGGGGGGCAGGCTGAGCCTGTGGTTAATTCTTCTTCCTGATGGGAAAATAGAGTGACCTGTGCCTGTCCCAACACCAAGAGCTAGTCTCTCATTGGTTACCCGTCTTCCCGTTCATCCTCAGGACAAATTGCAACCTGTACGGAACAGGAGGTTAAAGGTGCTGATGCTCCAAGTAGGGAGATTGCTAGTAAAGTGGCTGGAATGGCGAACCTGAGCACAAGGAGATGAGAAATGAGGTGCGTTTTAGAAACCTTTCCCCATCACACGGTGTACCATCTTCTGGGTTTCTCATGCATGTTTTCGATGTAGGAAGATGCCCTTGAACCTGGAGATTTGGGACCCATGCGATGGGTAGCACGCAGTATTACTTTAAAGGGTCTGCGTTTGCTCACCCAACCTCACCAAACCTCTCAGCCCCAAGAGTGTCCACCCTTATGTCTCATCCAGCTGTGGGTCTAGATATGGTCAATCCAGGTTGCATCACAGCTCCTGAACGAATTGTGTAAGAATTTCTCTCTCTTTCCCTGTCTTTGTTTCATGGGTTTTTAAAAGTAATTTATTTTTATAATGGGGTTTAGCTGCTTTTCACGGCTGTGTTTATGCCGCTTTACACCCACTTGACACACTAACAGAGAGATATCAATACATAGGTTTTAAGATTATTACTAGTCAGATATATTCTTGTGCGGTGAATCGGGCGTGTTGAGTCCAGTTCTCTGAGCAAGGAGTAGGTCTTGTCTATTACATATTGGGTTTATGGAACGGTATCTGAGCTAATTTGAAACTCTTGTTTTATGTATCACCCCACCTCACCTTTCCCGTTAAGCAGCCATAGTGTGTTTTCTGCATGTGTGACTCTGTTCTGTATTGTAAGTCAGTTCAAGTGTAACGGTTTTTACATTCCCTCTATAAGTGACACCTTATGAGAAGTGTCCTTTTCTGTGTGACTTATTTCACTTAGAATCGTCTTACCTAAATCCACTCATCATGCTGCTACTAGCCTTATGACATTGATTTCATGGCTGAGTGATATTCCATTGTACATAAGGACCACAACTTTTTTATCCATTTTTCGCTTTCCTGGGATATTTAAGGTGGAAGGAAGTGGAGGTCCTTGTCAACAGAGCAGCCCTAAACTTTGGGGTGCTTGTGTCTTGCTGATTTTCAATTTTCCCACTTTATCCCCCCATGCGTGGAAGTGCCCTGTGCTCTCTAAGCTGTGTTTTTTAGATGTTTCAGGACACACCGTACACTTCTCCAGAGTGGCTGTTGGCAATTTACATCCCGCCCATCAGTGTAGCAAGGCTCCCATTTCTCCATGGCCTGTCCTGCATTTCTGGTTTTGACAGTTTTTTCAGCATGGCCCTTTTGACCGATGGGAAGCGAGACTTCTTTGTAGCGCTGATTTGCCTTTCCAGGTTGCTTGGTTGGCCAAAAAGGGCGTATGCGTTTTTTCCTGAATATATTCAGGAAAAAACGCATACGCCCTTTTTGGCCAAGGGCATCATTGTCAACGTTTTGCCGCTTTTCATGTGCTTTAAAGGCGATTCGAATCTACCTCCTGAAATCTGTTTCCTGCAATTCTGCCTTGATTTCAAATCCTCTTCTTTGCCTTCCCTCAATATATTTGTGGACGAGAGTTATGATTTATAACTCTGCATGTTTGTGAATTGCAGTGCCCTGAAGCTCCATTTTACAAGTCGCTTTTTTGGGAGCCGGCCGCAAAAGCGCAGGATGGCTTCAGGCCCTGTTCTGGTTCCGGGGGGCAGGCTGAGCCTGTGGTTAATTCTTCTTCCTGATGGGAAAATAGAGTGACCTGTGCCTGTCCCAACACCAAGAGCTAGTCTCTCATTGGTTCCCCGTCTTCCCGTTCATCCTCAGGACAAATTGCAACCTGTACGGAACAGGAGGTTAAAGGTGCTGATGCTCCAAGTAGGGAGATTGCTAGTAAAGTGGCTGGAATGGCGAACCCGAGCACAAGGAGATGAGAAATGAGGTGCGTTTTAGAAACCATTCCCCATCACACGGTGTACCATCTTCTGGGTTTCTCATGCATGTTTTCGATGTAGGAAGATGCCCTTGAACCTGGAGATTTGGGACCCATGCGATGGGTAGCACGCAGTATTACTTTAAAGGGTCTGCGTTTGCTCACCCAACCTCACCAAACCTCTCAGCCCCAAGAGTGTCCACCCTTATGTCTCATCCAGCTGTGGGTCTAGATATGGTCAATCCAGGTTGCATCACAGCTCCTGAACGAATTGTGTAAGAATTTCTCTCTCTTTCCCTGTCTTTGTTTCATGGGTTTTTAAAAGTAATTTATTTTTATAATGGGGTTTAGCTGCTTTTCACGGCTGTGTTTATGCCGCTTTACACCCACTTGACACACTAACAGAGAGATATCAACACATAGGTTTTAAGATTATTACTAGTCAGATATATTCTTGTGCGGTGAATCGGGAGTGTTGAGTCCAGTTCTCTGAGCAAGGAGTAGGTCTTGTCTATTACATATTGGGTTTATGGAACGGTATCTGAGCTAATTTGAAACTCTTGTTTTATGTATCACCCCACCTCACCTTTCCCGTTAAGCAGCCATAGTGTGTTTTCTGCATGTGTGACTCTGTTCTGTTTTGTAATTCAGTTCAAGTGTAACGGTTTTTACATTCCCTCTATAAGTGACACCTTATGAGAAGTGTCCTTTTCTGTGTGACTTATTTCACTTAGAATCGTCTTACCTAAATCCACTCATCATGCTGCTACTAGCCTTATGACATTGATTTCATGGCTGAGTGATATTCCATTGTACATAAGGACCACAACTTTTTTATCCATTTTTCGCTTTCCTGGGATATTTAAGGTGGAAGGAAGTGGAGGTCCTTGTCAACAGAGCAGCCCTAAACTTTGGGGTGCTTGTGTCTTGCTGATTTTCAATTTTCCCACTTTATCCCCCCATGCGTGGAAGTGCCCTGTGCTCTCTAAGCTGTGTTTTTTAGATGTTTCAGGACACACCGTACACTTCTCCAGAGTGGCTGTTGGCAATTTACATCCCGCCCATCAGTGTAGCAAGGCTCCCATTTCTCCATGGCCTGTCCTGCATTTCTGGTTTTGACACTTTTTTCAGCATGGCCCTTTTGACCGATGGGAAGCGAGACTTCTTTGTAGCGCTGATTTGCCTTTCCAGGTTGCTTGGTTGGCCAAAAAGGGCGTATGCGTTTTTTCCTGAATATATTCAGGAAAAAACGCATACGCCCTTTTTGGCCAAGGGCATCATTGTCAACGTTTTGCTGCTTTTCATGTGCTTTAAAGGCGATTCGAATCTACCTCCTGAAATCTGTTTCCTGCAATTCTGCCTTGATTTCAAATCCTCTTCTTTGCCTTCCCTCAATATATTTGTGGACGAGAGTTATCATTTATAACTCTGCAGGTTTGTGAATTGCAGTGCCCTGAAGCTCCATTTTACAAGTCGCTTTTTTGGGAGCCGGCCGCAAAAGCGCAGGATGGCTTCAGGCCCTGTTCTGGTTCCGGGGGGCAGGCTGAGCCTGTGGTTAATTCTTCTTCCTGATGGGAAAATAGAGTGACCTGTGCCTGTCCCAACACCAAGAGCTAGTCTCTCATTGGTTCCCCGTCTTCCCGTTCATCCTCAGGACAAATTGCAACCTGTACGGAACAGGAGGTTAAAGGTGCTGATGCTCCAAGTAGGGAGATTGCTAGTAAAGTGGCTGGAATGGCGAACCCGAGCACAAGGAGATGAGAAATGAGGTGCGTTTTAGAAACCTTTCCCCATCACACGGTGTACCATCTTCTGGGTTTCTCATGCATGTTTTCGATGTAGGAAGATGCCCTTGAACCTGGAGATTTGGGACCCATGCGATGGGTAGCACGCAGTATTACTTTAAAGGGTCTGCGTTTGCTCACCCAACCTCACCAAACCTCTCAGCCCCAAGAGTGTCCACCCTTATGTCTCATCCAGCTGTGGGTCTAGATATGGTCAATCCAGGTTGCATCACAGCTCCTGAACGAATTGTGTAAGAATTTCTCTCTCTTTCCCTGTCTTTGTTTCATGGGTTTTTAAAAGTAATTTATTTTTATAATGGGGTTTAGCTGCTTTTCACGGCTGTGTTTATGCCGCTTTACACCCACTTGACACACTAACAGAGAGATATCAATACATAGGTTTTAAGATTATTACTAGTCAGATATATTCTTGTGCGGTGAATCGGGCGTGTTGAGTCCAGTTCTCTGAGCAAGGAGTAGGTCTTGTCTATTACATATTGGGTTTATGGAACGGTATCTGAGCTAATTTGAAACTCTTGTTTTATGTATCACCCCACCTCACCTTTCCCGTTAAGCAGCCATAGTGTGTTTTCTGCATGTGTGACTCTGTTCTGTATTGTAAGTCAGTTCAAGTGTAACGGTTTTTACATTCCCTCTATAAGTGACACCTTATGAGAAGTGTCCTTTTCTGTGTGACTTATTTCACTTAGAATCGTCTTACCTAAATCCACTCATCATGCTGCTACTAGCCTTATGACATTGATTTCATGGCTGAGTGATATTCCATTGTACATAAGGACCACAACTTTTTTATCCATTTTTCGCTTTCCTGGGATATTTAAGGTGGAAGGAAGTGGAGGTCCTTGTCAACAGAGCAGCCCTAAACTTTGGGGTGCTTGTGTCTTGCTGATTTTCAATTTTCCCACTTTATCCCCCCATGCGTGGAAGTGCCCTATGCTCTCTAAGCTGTGTTTTTTAGATGTTTCAGGACACACCGTACACTTCTCCAGAGTGGCTGTTGGCAATTTACATCCCGCCCATCAGTGTAGCAAGGCTCCCATTTCTCCATGGCCTGTCCTGCATTTCTGGTTTTGACACTTTTTTCAGCATGGCCCTTTTGACCGATGGGAAGCGAGACTTCTTTGTAGCGCTGATTTGCCTTTCCAGGTTGCTTGGTTGGCCAAAAAGGGCGTATGCGTTTTTTCCTGAATATATTCAGGAAAAAACGCATACGCCCTTTTTGGCCAAGGGCATCATTGTCAACGTTTTGCCGCTTTTCATGTGCTTTAAAGGCGATTCGAATCTACCTCCTGAAATCTGTTTCCTGCAATTCTGCCTTGATTTCAAATCCTCTTCTTTGCCTTCCCTCAATATATTTGTGGACGAGAGTTATGATTTATAACTCTGCATGTTTGTGAATTGCAGTGCCCTGAAGCTCCATTTTACAAGTCGCTTTTTTGGGAGCCGGCCGCAAAAGCGCAGGATGGCTTCAGGCCCTGTTCTGGTTCCGGGGGGCAGGCTGAGCCTGTGGTTAATTCTTCTTCCTGATGGGAAAATAGAGTGACCTGTGCCTGTCCCAACACCAAGAGCTAGTCTCTCATTGGTTCCCCGTCTTCCCGTTCATCCTCAGGACAAATTGCAACCTGTACGGAACAGGAGGTTAAAGGTGCTGATGCTCCAAGTAGGGAGATTGCTAGTAAAGTGGCTGGAATGGCGAACCCGAGCACAAGGAGATGAGAAATGAGGTGCGTTTTAGAAACCATTCCCCATCACACGGTGTACCATCTTCTGGGTTTCTCATGCATGTTTTCGATGTAGGAAGATGCCCTTGAACCTGGAGATTTGGGACCCATGCGATGGGTAGCACGCAGTATTACTTTAAAGGGTCTGCGTTTGCTCACCCAACCTCACCAAACCTCTCAGCCCCAAGAGTGTCCACCCTTATGTCTCATCCAGCTGTGGGTCTAGATATGGTCAATCCAGGTTGCATCACAGCTCCTGAACGAATTGTGTAAGAATTTCTCTCTCTTTCCCTGTCTTTGTTTCATGGGTTTTTAAAAGTAATTTATTTTTATAATGGGGTTTAGCTGCTTTTCACGGCTGTGTTTATGCCGCTTTACACCCACTTGACACACTAACAGAGAGATATCAACACATAGGTTTTAAGATTATTACTAGTCAGATATATTCTTGTGCGGTGAATCGGGAGTGTTGAGTCCAGTTCTCTGAGCAAGGAGTAGGTCTTGTCTATTACATATTGGGTTTATGGAACGGTATCTGAGCTAATTTGAAACTCTTGTTTTATGTATCACCCCACCTCACCTTTCCCGTTAAGCAGCCATAGTGTGTTTTCTGCATGTGTGACTCTGTTCTGTTTTGTAATTCAGTTCAAGTGTAACGGTTTTTACATTCCCTCTATAAGTGACACCTTATGAGAAGTGTCCTTTTCTGTGTGACTTATTTCACTTAGAATCGTCTTACCTAAATCCACTCATCATGCTGCTACTAGCCTTATGACATTGATTTCATGGCTGAGTGATATTCCATTGTACATAAGGACCACAACTTTTTTATCCATTTTTCGCTTTCCTGGGATATTTAAGGTGGAAGGAAGTGGAGGTCCTTGTCAACAGAGCAGCCCTAAACTTTGGGGTGCTTGTGTCTTGCTGATTTTCAATTTTCCCACTTTATCCCCCCATGCGTGGAAGTGCCCTGTGCTCTCTAAGCTGTGTTTTTTAGATGTTTCAGGACACACCGTACACTTCTCCAGAGTGGCTGTTGGCAATTTACATCCCGCCCATCAGTGTAGCAAGGCTCCCATTTCTCCATGGCCTGTCCTGCATTTCTGGTTTTGACACTTTTTTCAGCATGGCCCTTTTGACCGATGGGAAGCGAGACTTCTTTGTAGCGCTGATTTGCCTTTCCAGGTTGCTTGGTTGGCCAAAAAGGGCGTATGCGTTTTTTCCTGAATATATTCAGGAAAAAACGCATACGCCCTTTTTGGCCAAGGGCATCATTGTCAACGTTTTGCTGCTTTTCATGTGCTTTAAAGGCGATTCGAATCTACCTCCTGAAATCTGTTTCCTGCAATTCTGCCTTGATTTCAAATCCTCTTCTTTGCCTTCCCTCAATATATTTGTGGACGAGAGTTATCATTTATAACTCTGCAGGTTTGTGAATTGCAGTGCCCTGAAGCTCCATTTTACAAGTCGCTTTTTTGGGAGCCGGCCGCAAAAGCGCAGGATGGCTTCAGGCCCTGTTCTGGTTCCGGGGGGCAGGCTGAGCCTGTGGTTAATTCTTCTTCCTGATGGGAAAATAGAGTGACCTGTGCCTGTCCCAACACCAAGAGCTAGTCTCTCATTGGTTCCCCGTCTTCCCGTTCATCCTCAGGACAAATTGCAACCTGTACGGAACAGGAGGTTAAAGGTGCTGATGCTCCAAGTAGGGAGATTGCTAGTAAAGTGGCTGGAATGGCGAACCCGAGCACAAGGAGATGAGAAATGAGGTGCGTTTTAGAAACCTTTCCCCATCACACGGTGTACCATCTTCTGGGTTTCTCATGCATGTTTTCGATGTAGGAAGATGCCCTTGAACCTGGAGATTTGGGACCCATGCGATGGGTAGCACGCAGTATTACTTTAAAGGGTCTGCGTTTGCTCACCCAACCTCACCAAACCTCTCAGCCCCAAGAGTGTCCACCCTTATGTCTCATCCAGCTGTGGGTCTAGATATGGTCAATCCAGGTTGCATCACAGCTCCTGAACGAATTGTGTAAGAATTTCTCTCTCTTTCCCTGTCTTTGTTTCATGGGTTTTTAAAAGTAATTTATTTTTATAATGGGGTTTAGCTGCTTTTCACGGCTGTGTTTATGCCGCTTTACACCCACTTGACACACTAACAGAGAGATATCAACACATAGGTTTTAAGATTATTACTAGTCAGATATATTCTTGTGCGGTGAATCGGGAGTGTTGAGTCCAGTTCTCTGAGCAAGGAGTAGGTCTTGTCTATTACATATTGGGTTTATGGAACGGTATCTGAGCTAATTTGAAACTCTTGTTTTATGTATCACCCCACCTCACCTTTCCCGTTAAGCAGCCATAGTGTGTTTTCTGCATGTGTGACTCTGTTCTGTTTTGTAATTCAGTTCAAGTGTAACGGTTTTTACATTCCCTCTATAAGTGACACCTTATGAGAAGTGTCCTTTTCTGTGTGACTTATTTCACTTAGAATCGTCTTACCTAAATCCACTCATCATGCTGCTACTAGCCTTATGACATTGATTTCATGGCTGAGTGATATTCCATTGTACATAAGGACCACAACTTTTTTATCCATTTTTCGCTTTCCTGGGATATTTAAGGTGGAAGGAAGTGGAGGTCCTTGTCAACAGAGCAGCCCTAAACTTTGGGGTGCTTGTGTCTTGCTGATTTTCAATTTTCCCACTTTATCCCCCCATGCGTGGAAGTGCCCTGTGCTCTCTAAGCTGTGTTTTTTAGATGTTTCAGGACACACCGTACACTTCTCCAGAGTGGCTGTTGGCAATTTACATCCCGCCCATCAGTGTAGCAAGGCTCCCATTTCTCCATGGCCTGTCCTGCATTTCTGGTTTTGACACTTTTTTCAGCATGTCCCTTTTGACCGATGGGAAGCGAGACTTCTTTGTAGCGCTGATTTGCCTTTCCAGGTTGCTTGGTTGGCCAAAAAGGGCGTATGCGTTTTTTCCTGAATATATTCAGGAAAAAACGCATACGCCCTTTTTGGCCAAGGGCATCATTGTCAACGTTTTGCTGCTTTTCATGTGCTTTAAAGGCGATTCGAATCTACCTCCTGAAATCTGTTTCCTGCAATTCTGCCTTGATTTCAAATCCTCTTCTTTGCCTTCCCTCAATATATTTGTGGACGAGAGTTATCATTTATAACTCTGCAGGTTTGTGAATTGCAGTGCCCTGAAGCTCCATTTTACAAGTCGCTTTTTTGGGAGCCGGCCGCAAAAGCGCAGGATGGCTTCAGGCCCTGTTCTGGTTCCGGGGGGCAGGCTGAGCCTGTGGTTAATTCTTCTTCCTGATGGGAAAATAGAGTGACCTGTGCCTGTCCCAACACCAAGAGCTAGTCTCTCATTGGTTCCCCGTCTTCCCGTTCATCCTCAGGACAAATTGCAACCTGTACGGAACAGGAGGTTAAAGGTGCTGATGCTCCAAGTAGGGAGATTGCTAGTAAAGTGGCTGGAATGGCGAACCCGAGCACAAGGAGATGAGAAATGAGGTGCGTTTTAGAAACCTTTCCCCATCACACGGTGTACCATCTTCTGGGTTTCTCATGCATGTTTTCGATGTAGGAAGATGCCCTTGAACCTGGAGATTTGGGACCCATGCGATGGGTAGCACGCAGTATTACTTTAAAGGGTCTGCGTTTGCTCACCCAACCTCACCAAACCTCTCAGCCCCAAGAGTGTCCACCCTTATGTCTCATCCAGCTGTGGGTCTAGATATGGTCAATCCAGGTTGCATCACAGCTCCTGAACGAATTGTGTAAGAATTTCTCTCTCTTTCCCTGTCTTTGTTTCATGGGTTTTTAAAAGTAATTTATTTTTATAATGGGGTTTAGCTGCTTTTCACGGCTGTGTTTATGCCGCTTTACACCCACTTGACACACTAACAGAGAGATATCAATACATAGGTTTTAAGATTATTACTAGTCAGATATATTCTTGTGCGGTGAATCGGGCGTGTTGAGTCCAGTTCTCTGAGCAAGGAGTAGGTCTTGTCTATTACATATTGGGTTTATGGAACGGTATCTGAGCTAATTTGAAACTCTTGTTTTATGTATCACCCCACCTCACCTTTCCCGTTAAGCAGCCATAGTGTGTTTTCTGCATGTGTGACTCTGTTCTGTATTGTAAGTCAGTTCAAGTGTAACGGTTTTTACATTCCCTCTATAAGTGACACCTTATGAGAAGTGTCCTTTTCTGTGTGACTTATTTCACTTAGAATCGTCTTACCTAAATCCACTCATCATGCTGCTACTAGCCTTATGACATTGATTTCATGGCTGAGTGATATTCCATTGTACATAAGGACCACAACTTTTTTATCCATTTTTCGCTTTCCTGGGATATTTAAGGTGGAAGGAAGTGGAGGTCCTTGTCAACAGAGCAGCCCTAAACTTTGGGGTGCTTGTGTCTTGCTGATTTTCAATTTTCCCACTTTATCCCCCCATGCGTGGAAGTGCCCTGTGCTCTCTAAGCTGTGTTTTTTAGATGTTTCAGGACACACCGTACACTTCTCCAGAGTGGCTGTTGGCAATTTACATCCCGCCCATCAGTGTAGCAAGGCTCCCATTTCTCCATGGCCTGTCCTGCATTTCTGGTTTTGACACTTTTTTCAGCATGGCCCTTTTGACCGATGGGAAGCGAGACTTCTTTGTAGCGCTGATTTGCCTTTCCAGGTTGCTTGGTTGGCCAAAAAGGGCGTATGCGTTTTTTCCTGAATATATTCAGGAAAAAACGCATACGCCCTTTTTGGCCAAGGGCATCATTGTCAACGTTTTGCCGCTTTTCATGTGCTTTAAAGGCGATTCGAATCTACCTCCTGAAATCTGTTTCCTGCAATTCTGCCTTGATTTCAAATCCTCTTCTTTGCCTTCCCTCAATATATTTGTGGACGAGAGTTATCATTTATAACTCTGCAGGTTTGTGAATTGCAGTGCCCTGAAGCTCCATTTTACAAGTCGCTTTTTTGGGAGCCGGCCGCAAAAGCGCAGGATGGCTTCAGGCCCTGTTCTGGTTCCGGGGGGCAGGCTGAGCCTGTGGTTAATTCTTCTTCCTGATGGGAAAATAGAGTGACCTGTGCCTGTCCCAACACCAAGAGCTAGTCTCTCATTGGTTCCCCGTCTTCCCGTTCATCCTCAGGACAAATTGCAACCTGTACGGAACAGGAGGTTAAAGGTGCTGATGCTCCAAGTAGGGAGATTGCTAGTAAAGTGGCTGGAATGGCGAACCCGAGCACAAGGAGATGAGAAATGAGGTGCGTTTTAGAAACCATTCCCCATCACACGGTGTACCATCTTCTGGGTTTCTCATGCATGTTTTCGATGTAGGAAGATGCCCTTGAACCTGGAGATTTGGGAACCATGCGATGGGTAGCACGCAGTATTACTTTAAAGGGTCTGCGTTTGCTCACCCAACCTCACCAAACCTCTCAGCCCCAAGAGTGTCCACCCTTATGTCTCATCCAGCTGTGGGTCTAGATATGGTCAATCCAGGTTGCATCACAGCTCCTGAACGAATTGTGTAAGAATTTCTCTCTCTTTCCCTGTCTTTGTTTCATGGGTTTTTAAAAGTAATTTATTTTTATAATGGGGTTTAGCTGCTTTTCACGGCTGTGTTTATGCCGCTTTACACCCACTTGACACACTAACAGAGAGATATCAATACATAGGTTTTAAGATTATTACTAGTCAGATATATTCTTGTGCGGTGAATCGGGAGTGTTGAGTCCAGTACTCTGAGCAAGGAGTAGGTCTTGTCTATTACATATTGGGTTTATGGAACGGTATTTGAGCTAATTTGAAACTCTTGTTTTATGTATCACCCCACCTCACCTTTCCCGTTAAGCAGCCATAGTGTGTTTTCTGCATGTGTGACTCTGTTCTGTTTTGTAATTCAGTTCAAGTGTAACGGTTTTTACATTCCCTCTATAAGTGACACCTTATGAGAAGTGTCCTTTTCTGTGTGACTTATTTCACTTAGAATCGTCTTACCTAAATCCACTCATCATGCTGCTACTAGCCTTATGACATTGATTTCATGGCTGAGTGATATTCCATTGTACATAAGGACCACAACTTTTTTATCCATTTTTCGCTTTCCTGGGATATTTAAGGTGGAAGGAAGTGGAGGTCCTTGTCAACAGAGCAGCCCTAAACTTTGGGGTGCTTGTGTCTTGCTGATTTTCAATTTTCCCACTTTATCCCCCCATGCGTGGAAGTGCCCTATGCTCTCTAAGCTGTGTTTTTTAGATGTTTCAGGACACACCGTACACTTCTCCAGAGTGGCTGTTGGCAATTTACATCCCGCCCATCAGTGTAGCAAGGCTCCCATTTCTCCATGGCCTGTCCTGCATTTCTGGTTTTGACACTTTTTTCAGCATGGCCCTTTTGACCGATGGGAAGCGAGACTTCTTTGTAGCGCTGATTTGCCTTTCCAGGTTGCTTGGTTGGCCAAAAAGGGCGTATGCGTTTTTTCCTGAATATATTCAGGAAAAAACGCATACGCCCTTTTTGGCCAAGGGCATCATTGTCAACGTTTTGCTGCTTTTCATGTGCTTTAAAGGCGATTCGAATCTACCTCCTGAAATCTGTTTCCTGCAATTCTGCCTTGATTTCAAATCCTCTTCTTTGCCTTCCCTCAATATATTTGTGGACGAGAGTTATCATTTATAACTCTGCAGGTTTGTGAATTGCAGTGCCCTGAAGCTCCATTTTACAAGTCGCTTTTTTGGGAGCCGGCCGCAAAAGCGCAGGATGGCTTCAGGCCCTGTTCTGGTTCCGGGGGGCAGGCTGAGCCTGTGGTTAATTCTTCTTCCTGATGGGAAAATAGAGTGACCTGTGCCTGTCCCAACACCAAGAGCTAGTCTCTCATTGGTTCCCCGTCTTCCCGTTCATCCTCAGGACAAATTGCAACCTGTACGGAACAGGAGGTTAAAGGTGCTGATGCTCCAAGTAGGGAGATTGCTAGTAAAGTGGCTGGAATGGCGAACCCGAGCACAAGGAGATGAGAAATGAGGTGCGTTTTAGAAACCTTTCCCCATCACACGGTGTACCATCTTCTGGGTTTCTCATGCATGTTTTCGATGTAGGAAGATGCCCTTGAACCTGGAGATTTGGGACCCATGCGATGGGTAGCACGCAGTATTACTTTAAAGGGTCTGCGTTTGCTCACCCAACCTCACCAAACCTCTCAGCCCCAAGAGTGTCCACCCTTATGTCTCATCCAGCTGTGGGTCTAGATATGGTCAATCCAGGTTGCATCACAGCTCCTGAACGAATTGTGTAAGAATTTCTCTCTCTTTCCCTGTCTTTGTTTCATGGGTTTTTAAAAGTAATTTATTTTTATAATGGGGTTTAGCTGCTTTTCACGGCTGTGTTTATGCCGCTTTACACCCACTTGACACACTAACAGAGAGATATCAATACATAGGTTTTAAGATTATTACTAGTCAGATATATTCTTGTGCGGTGAATCGGGCGTGTTGAGTCCAGTTCTCTGAGCAAGGAGTAGGTCTTGTCTATTACATATTGGGTTTATGGAACGGTATCTGAGCTAATTTGAAACTCTTGTTTTATGTATCACCCCACCTCACCTTTCCCGTTAAGCAGCCATAGTGTGTTTTCTGCATGTGTGACTCTGTTCTGTATTGTAAGTCAGTTCAAGTGTAACGGTTTTTACATTCCCTCTATAAGTGACACCTTATGAGAAGTGTCCTTTTCTGTGTGACTTATTTCACTTAGAATCGTCTTACCTAAATCCACTCATCATGCTGCTACTAGCCTTATGACATTGATTTCATGGCTGAGTGATATTCCATTGTACATAAGGACCACAACTTTTTTATCCATTTTTCGCTTTCCTGGGATATTTAAGGTGGAAGGAAGTGGAGGTCCTTGTCAACAGAGCAGCCCTAAACTTTGGGGTGCTTGTGTCTTGCTGATTTTCAATTTTCCCACTTTATCCCCCCATGCGTGGAAGTGCCCTGTGCTCTCTAAGCTGTGTTTTTTAGATGTTTCAGGACACACCGTACACTTCTCCAGAGTGGCTGTTGGCAATTTACATCCCGCCCATCAGTGTAGCAAGGCTCCCATTTCTCCATGGCCTGTCCTGCATTTCTGGTTTTGACAGTTTTTTCAGCATGGCCCTTTTGACCGATGGGAAGCGAGACTTCTTTGTAGCGCTGATTTGCCTTTCCAGGTTGCTTGGTTGGCCAAAAAGGGCGTATGCGTTTTTTCCTGAATATATTCAGGAAAAAACGCATACGCCCTTTTTGGCCAAGGGCATCATTGTCAACGTTTTGCCGCTTTTCATGTGCTTTAAAGGCGATTCGAATCTACCTCCTGAAATCTGTTTCCTGCAATTCTGCCTTGATTTCAAATCCTCTTCTTTGCCTTCCCTCAATATATTTGTGGACGAGAGTTATCATTTATAACTCTGCAGGTTTGTGAATTGCAGTGCCCTGAAGCTCCATTTTACAAGTCGCTTTTTTGGGAGCCGGCCGCAAAAGCGCAGGATGGCTTCAGGCCCTGTTCTGGTTCCGGGGGGCAGGCTGAGCCTGTGGTTAATTCTTCTTCCTGATGGGAAAATAGAGTGACCTGTGCCTGTCCCAACACCAAGAGCTAGTCTCTCATTGGTTCCCCGTCTTCCCGTTCATCCTCAGGACAAATTGCAACCTGTACGGAACAGGAGGTTAAAGGTGCTGATGCTCCAAGTAGGGAGATTGCTAGTAAAGTGGCTGGAATGGCGAACCCGAGCACAAGGAGATGAGAAATGAGGTGCGTTTTAGAAACCATTCCCCATCACACGGTGTACCATCTTCTGGGTTTCTCATGCATGTTTTCGATGTAGGAAGATGCCCTTGAACCTGGAGATTTGGGAACCATGCGATGGGTAGCACGCAGTATTACTTTAAAGGGTCTGCGTTTGCTCACCCAACCTCACCAAACCTCTCAGCCCCAAGAGTGTCCACCCTTATGTCTCATCCAGCTGTGGGTCTAGATATGGTCAATCCAGGTTGCATCACAGCTCCTGAACGAATTGTGTAAGAATTTCTCTCTCTTTCCCTGTCTTTGTTTCATGGGTTTTTAAAAGTAATTTATTTTTATAATGGGGTTTAGCTGCTTTTCACGGCTGTGTTTATGCCGCTTTACACCCACTTGACACACTAACAGAGAGATATCAATACATAGGTTTTAAGATTATTACTAGTCAGATATATTCTTGTGCGGTGAATCGGGTGTGTTGAGTCCAGTTCTCTGAGCAAGGAGTAGGTCTTGTCTATTACATATTGGGTTTATGGAATGGTATCTGAGCTAATTTGAAACTCTTGTTTTATGTATCACCCCACCTCACCTTTCCCGTTAAGCAGCCATAGTGTGTTTTCTGCATGTGTGACTCTGTTCTGTATTGTAAGTCAGTTCAAGTGTAACGGTTTTTACATTCCCTCTATAAGTGACACCTTATGAGAAGTGTCCTTTTCTGTGTGACTTATTTCACTTAGAATCGTCTTACCTAAATCCACTCATCATGCTGCTACTAGCCTTATGACATTGATTTCATGGCTGAGTGATATTCCATTGTACATAAGGACCACAACTTTTTTATCCATTTTTCGCTTTCCTGGGATATTTAAGGTGGAAGGAAGTGGAGGTCCTTGTCAACAGAGCAGCCCTAAACTTTGGGGTGCTTGTGTCTTGCTGATTTTCAATTTTCCCACTTTATCCCCCCATGCGTGGAAGTGCCCTATGCTCTCTAAGCTGTGTTTTTTAGATGTTTCAGGACACACTGTACACTTCTCCAGAGTGGCTGTTGGCAATTTACATCCCGCCCATCAGTGTAGCAAGGCTCCCATTTCTCCATGGCCTGTCCTGCATTTCTGGTTTTGACAGTTTTTTCAGCATGGCCCTTTTGACCGATGGGAAGCGAGACTTCTTTGTAGCGCTGATTTGCCTTTCCAGGTTGCTTGGTTGGCCAAAAAGGGCGTATGCGTTTTTTCCTGAATATATTCAGGAAAAAACGCATACGCCCTTTTTGGCCAAGGGCATCATTGTCAACGTTTTGCCGCTTTTCATGTGCTTTAAAGGCGATTCGAATCTACCTCCTGAAATCTGTTTCCTGCAATTCTGCCTTGATTTCAAATCCTCTTCTTTGCCTTCCCTCAATATATTTGTGGACGAGAGTTATCATTTATAACTCTGCAGGTTTGTGAATTGCATTGCCCTGAAGCTCCATTTTACAAGTCGCTTTTTTGGGAGCCGGCCGCAAAAGCGCAGGATGGCTTCAGGCCCTGTTCTAGTTCCGGGGGGCAGGCTGAGCCTGTGGTTAATTCTTCTTCCTGATGGGAAAATAGAGTGACCTGTGCCTGTCCCAACACCAAGAGCTAGTCTCTCATTGGTTACCCGTCTTCCCGTTCATCCTCAGGACAAATTGCAACCTGTACGGAACAGGAGGTTAAAGGTGCTGATGCTCCAAGTAGGGAGATTGCTAGTAAAGTGGCTGGAATGGCGAACCCGAGCACAAGGAGATGAGAAATGAGGTGCGTTTTAGAAACCTTTCCCCATCACACGGTGTACCATCTTCTGGGTTTCTCATGCATGTTTTCGATGTAGGAAGATGCCCTTGAACCTGGAGATTTGGGACCCATGCGATGGGTAGCACGCAGTATTACTTTAAAGGGTCTGCGTTTGCTCACCCAACCTCACCAAACCTCTCAGCCCCAAGAGTGTCCACCCTTATGTCTCATCCAGCTGTGGGTCTAGATATGGTCAATCCAGGTTGCATCACAGCTCCTGAACGAATTGTGTAAGAATTTCTCTCTCTTTCCCTGTCTTTGTTTCATGGGTTTTTAAAAGTAATTTATTTTTATAATGGGGTTTAGCTGCTTTTCACGGCTGTGTTTATGCCGCTTTACACCCACTTGACACACTAACAGAGAGATATCAATACATAGGTTTTAAGATTATTACTAGTCAGATATATTCTTGTGCGGTGAATCGGGCGTGTTGAGTCCAGTTCTCTGAGCAAGGAGTAGGTCTTGTCTATTACATATTGGGTTTATGGAACGGTATCTGAGCTAATTTGAAACTCTTGTTTTATGTATCACCCCACCTCACCTTTCCCGTTAAGCAGCCATAGTGTGTTTTCTGCATGTGTGACTCTGTTCTGTATTGTAAGTCAGTTCAAGTGTAACGGTTTTTACATTCCCTCTATAAGTGACACCTTATGAGAAGTGTCCTTTTCTGTGTGACTTATTTCACTTAGAATCGTCTTACCTAAATCCACTCATCATGCTGCTACTAGCCTTATGACATTGATTTCATGGCTGAGTGATATTCCATTGTACATAAGGACCACAACTTTTTTATCCATTTTTCGCTTTCCTGGGATATTTAAGGTGGAAGGAAGTGGAGGTCCTTGTCAACAGAGCAGCCCTAAACTTTGGGGTGCTTGTGTCTTGCTGATTTTCAATTTTCCCACTTTATCCCCCCATGCGTGGAAGTGCCCTGTGCTCTCTAAGCTGTGTTTTTTAGATGTTTCAGGACACACCGTACACTTCTCCAGAGTGGCTGTTGGCAATTTACATCCCGCCCATCAGTGTAGCAAGGATCCCATTTCTCCATGGCCTGTCCTGCATTTCTGGTTTTGACAGTTTTTTCAGCATGGCCCTTTTGACCGATGGGAAGCGAGACTTCTTTGTAGCGCTGATTTGCCTTTCCAGGTTGCTTGGTTGGCCAAAAAGGGCGTATGCGTTTTTTCCTGAATATATTCAGGAAAAAACGCATACGCCCTTTTTGGCCAAGGGCATCATTGTCAACGTTTTGCCGCTTTTCATGTGCTTTAAAGGCGATTCGAATCTACCTCCTGAAATCTGTTTCCTGCAATTCTGCCTTGATTTCAAATCCTCTTCTTTGCCTTCCCTCAATATATTTGTGGACGAGAGTTATGATTTATAACTCTGCATGTTTGTGAATTGCAGTGCCCTGAAGCTCCATTTTACAAGTCGCTTTTTTGGGAGCCGGCCGCAAAAGCGCAGGATGGCTTCAGGCCCTGTTCTGGTTCCGGGGGGCAGGCTGAGCCTGTGGTTAATTCTTCTTCCTGATGGGAAAATAGAGTGACCTGTGCCTGTCCCAACACCAAGAGCTAGTCTCTCATTGGTTCCCCGTCTTCCCGTTCATCCTCAGGACAAATTGCAACCTGTACGGAACAGGAGGTTAAAGGTGCTGATGCTCCAAGTAGGGAGATTGCTAGTAAAGTGGCTGGAATGGCGAACCCGAGCACAAGGAGATGAGAAATGAGGTGCGTTTTAGAAACCATTCCCCATCACACGGTGTACCATCTTCTGGGTTTCTCATGCATGTTTTCGATGTAGGAAGATGCCCTTGAACCTGGAGATTTGGGACCCATGCGATGGGTAGCACGCAGTATTACTTTAAAGGGTCTGCGTTTGCTCACCCAACCTCACCAAACCTCTCAGCCCCAAGAGTGTCCACCCTTATGTCTCATCCAGCTGTGGGTCTAGATATGGTCAATCCAGGTTGCATCACAGCTCCTGAACGAATTGTGTAAGAATTTCTCTCTCTTTCCCTGTCTTTGTTTCATGGGTTTTTAAAAGTAATTTATTTTTATAATGGGGTTTAGCTGCTTTTCACGGCTGTGTTTATGCCGCTTTACACCCACTTGACACACTAACAGAGAGATATCAACACATAGGTTTTAAGATTATTACTAGTCAGATATATTCTTGTGCGGTGAATCGGGAGTGTTGAGTCCAGTTCTCTGAGCAAGGAGTAGGTCTTGTCTATTACATATTGGGTTTATGGAACGGTATCTGAGCTAATTTGAAACTCTTGTTTTATGTATCACCCCACCTCACCTTTCCCGTTAAGCAGCCATAGTGTGTTTTCTGCATGTGTGACTCTGTTCTGTTTTGTAATTCAGTTCAAGTGTAACGGTTTTTACATTCCCTCTATAAGTGACACCTTATGAGAAGTGTCCTTTTCTGTGTGACTTATTTCACTTAGAATCGTCTTACCTAAATCCACTCATCATGCTGCTACTAGCCTTATGACATTGATTTCATGGCTGAGTGATATTCCATTGTACATAAGGACCACAACTTTTTTATCCATTTTTCGCTTTCCTGGGATATTTAAGGTGGAAGGAAGTGGAGGTCCTTGTCAACAGAGCAGCCCTAAACTTTGGGGTGCTTGTGTCTTGCTGATTTTCAATTTTCCCACTTTATCCCCCCATGCGTGGAAGTGCCCTGTGCTCTCTAAGCTGTGTTTTTTAGATGTTTCAGGACACACCGTACACTTCTCCAGAGTGGCTGTTGGCAATTTACATCCCGCCCATCAGTGTAGCAAGGCTCCCATTTCTCCATGGCCTGTCCTGCATTTCTGGTTTTGACACTTTTTTCAGCATGGCCCTTTTGACCGATGGGAAGCGAGACTTCTTTGTAGCGCTGATTTGCCTTTCCAGGTTGCTTGGTTGGCCAAAAAGGGCGTATGCGTTTTTTCCTGAATATATTCAGGAAAAAACGCATACGCCCTTTTTGGCCAAGGGCATCATTGTCAACGTTTTGCTGCTTTTCATGTGCTTTAAAGGCGATTCGAATCTACCTCCTGAAATCTGTTTCCTGCAATTCTGCCTTGATTTCAAATCCTCTTCTTTGCCTTCCCTCAATATATTTGTGGACGAGAGTTATCATTTATAACTCTGCAGGTTTGTGAATTGCAGTGCCCTGAAGCTCCATTTTACAAGTCGCTTTTTTGGGAGCCGGCCGCAAAAGCGCAGGATGGCTTCAGGCCCTGTTCTGGTTCCGGGGGGCAGGCTGAGCCTGTGGTTAATTCTTCTTCCTGATGGGAAAATAGAGTGACCTGTGCCTGTCCCAACACCAAGAGCTAGTCTCTCATTGGTTCCCCGTCTTCCCGTTCATCCTCAGGACAAATTGCAACCTGTACGGAACAGGAGGTTAAAGGTGCTGATGCTCCAAGTAGGGAGATTGCTAGTAAAGTGGCTGGAATGGCGAACCCGAGCACAAGGAGATGAGAAATGAGGTGCGTTTTAGAAACCTTTCCCCATCACACGGTGTACCATCTTCTGGGTTTCTCATGCATGTTTTCGATGTAGGAAGATGCCCTTGAACCTGGAGATTTGGGACCCATGCGATGGGTAGCACGCAGTATTACTTTAAAGGGTCTGCGTTTGCTCACCCAACCTCACCAAACCTCTCAGCCCCAAGAGTGTCCACCCTTATGTCTCATCCAGCTGTGGGTCTAGATATGGTCAATCCAGGTTGCATCACAGCTCCTGAACGAATTGTGTAAGAATTTCTCTCTCTTTCCCTGTCTTTGTTTCATGGGTTTTTAAAAGTAATTTATTTTTATAATGGGGTTTAGCTGCTTTTCACGGCTGTGTTTATGCCGCTTTACACCCACTTGACACACTAACAGAGAGATATCAATACATAGGTTTTAAGATTATTACTAGTCAGATATATTCTTGTGCGGTGAATCGGGCGTGTTGAGTCCAGTTCTCTGAGCAAGGAGTAGGTCTTGTCTATTACATATTGGGTTTATGGAACGGTATCTGAGCTAATTTGAAACTCTTGTTTTATGTATCACCCCACCTCACCTTTCCCGTTAAGCAGCCATAGTGTGTTTTCTGCATGTGTGACTCTGTTCTGTATTGTAAGTCAGTTCAAGTGTAACGGTTTTTACATTCCCTCTATAAGTGACACCTTATGAGAAGTGTCCTTTTCTGTGTGACTTATTTCACTTAGAATCGTCTTACCTAAATCCACTCATCATGCTGCTACTAGCCTTATGACATTGATTTCATGGCTGAGTGATATTCCATTGTACATAAGGACCACAACTTTTTTATCCATTTTTCGCTTTCCTGGGATATTTAAGGTGGAAGGAAGTGGAGGTCCTTGTCAACAGAGCAGCCCTAAACTTTGGGGTGCTTGTGTCTTGCTGATTTTCAATTTTCCCACTTTATCCCCCCATGCGTGGAAGTGCCCTGTGCTCTCTAAGCTGTGTTTTTTAGATGTTTCAGGACACACCGTACACTTCTCCAGAGTGGCTGTTGGCAATTTACATCCCGCCCATCAGTGTAGCAAGGCTCCCATTTCTCCATGGCCTGTCCTGCATTTCTGGTTTTGACAGTTTTTTCAGCATGGCCCTTTTGACCGATGGGAAGCGAGACTTCTTTGTAGCGCTGATTTGCCTTTCCAGGTTGCTTGGTTGGCCAAAAAGGGCGTATGCGTTTTTTCCTGAATATATTCAGGAAAAAACGCATACGCCCTTTTTGGCCAAGGGCATCATTGTCAACGTTTTGCCGCTTTTCATGTGCTTTAAAGGCGATTCGAATCTACCTCCTGAAATCTGTTTCCTGCAATTCTGCCTTGATTTCAAATCCTCTTCTTTGCCTTCCCTCAATATATTTGTGGACGAGAGTTATCATTTATAACTCTGCAGGTTTGTGAATTGCAGTGCCCTGAAGCTCCATTTTACAAGTCGCTTTTTTGGGAGCCGGCCGCAAAAGCGCAGGATGGCTTCAGGCCCTGTTCTGGTTCCGGGGGGCAGGCTGAGCCTGTGGTTAATTCTTCTTCCTGATGGGAAAATAGAGTGACCTGTGCCTGTCCCAACACCAAGAGCTAGTCTCTCATTGGTTCCCCGTCTTCCCGTTCATCCTCAGGACAAATTGCAACCTGTACGGAACAGGAGGTTAAAGGTGCTGATGCTCCAAGTAGGGAGATTGCTAGTAAAGTGGCTGGAATGGCGAACCCGAGCACAAGGAGATGAGAAATGAGGTGCGTTTTAGAAACCATTCCCCATCACACGGTGTACCATCTTCTGGGTTTCTCATGCATGTTTTCGATGTAGGAAGATGCCCTTGAACCTGGAGATTTGGGAACCATGCGATGGGTAGCACGCAGTATTACTTTAAAGGGTCTGCGTTTGCTCACCCAACCTCACCAAACCTCTCAGCCCCAAGAGTGTCCACCCTTATGTCTCATCCAGCTGTGGGTCTAGATATGGTCAATCCAGGTTGCATCACAGCTCCTGAACGAATTGTGTAAGAATTTCTCTCTCTTTCCCTGTCTTTGTTTCATGGGTTTTTAAAAGTAATTTATTTTTATAATGGGGTTTAGCTGCTTTTCACGGCTGTGTTTATGCCGCTTTACACCCACTTGACACACTAACAGAGAGATATCAATACATAGGTTTTAAGATTATTACTAGTCAGATATATTCTTGTGCGGTGAATCGGGTGTGTTGAGTCCAGTTCTCTGAGCAAGGAGTAGGTCTTGTCTATTACATATTGGGTTTATGGAATGGTATCTGAGCTAATTTGAAACTCTTGTTTTATGTATCACCCCACCTCACCTTTCCCGTTAAGCAGCCATAGTGTGTTTTCTGCATGTGTGACTCTGTTCTGTATTGTAAGTCAGTTCAAGTGTAACGGTTTTTACATTCCCTCTATAAGTGACACCTTATGAGAAGTGTCCTTTTCTGTGTGACTTATTTCACTTAGAATCGTCTTACCTAAATCCACTCATCATGCTGCTACTAGCCTTATGACATTGATTTCATGGCTGAGTGATATTCCATTGTACATAAGGACCACAACTTTTTTATCCATTTTTCGCTTTCCTGGGATATTTAAGGTGGAAGGAAGTGGAGGTCCTTGTCAACAGAGCAGCCCTAAACTTTGGGGTGCTTGTGTCTTGCTGATTTTCAATTTTCCCACTTTATCCCCCCATGCGTGGAAGTGCCCTATGCTCTCTAAGCTGTGTTTTTTAGATGTTTCAGGACACACTGTACACTTCTCCAGAGTGGCTGTTGGCAATTTACATCCCGCCCATCAGTGTAGCAAGGCTCCCATTTCTCCATGGCCTGTCCTGCATTTCTGGTTTTGACAGTTTTTTCAGCATGGCCCTTTTGACCGATGGGAAGCGAGACTTCTTTGTAGCGCTGATTTGCCTTTCCAGGTTGCTTGGTTGGCCAAAAAGGGCGTATGCGTTTTTTCCTGAATATATTCAGGAAAAAACGCATACGCCCTTTTTGGCCAAGGGCATCATTGTCAACGTTTTGCCGCTTTTCATGTGCTTTAAAGGCGATTCGAATCTACCTCCTGAAATCTGTTTCCTGCAATTCTGCCTTGATTTCAAATCCTCTTCTTTGCCTTCCCTCAATATATTTGTGGACGAGAGTTATCATTTATAACTCTGCAGGTTTGTGAATTGCATTGCCCTGAAGCTCCATTTTACAAGTCGCTTTTTTGGGAGCCGGCCGCAAAAGCGCAGGATGGCTTCAGGCCCTGTTCTAGTTCCGGGGGGCAGGCTGAGCCTGTGGTTAATTCTTCTTCCTGATGGGAAAATAGAGTGACCTGTGCCTGTCCCAACACCAAGAGCTAGTCTCTCATTGGTTACCCGTCTTCCCGTTCATCCTCAGGACAAATTGCAACCTGTACGGAACAGGAGGTTAAAGGTGCTGATGCTCCAAGTAGGGAGATTGCTAGTAAAGTGGCTGGAATGGCGAACCCGAGCACAAGGAGATGAGAAATGAGGTGCGTTTTAGAAACCTTTCCCCATCACACGGTGTACCATCTTCTGGGTTTCTCATGCATGTTTTCGATGTAGGAAGATGCCCTTGAACCTGGAGATTTGGGACCCATGCGATGGGTAGCACGCAGTATTACTTTAAAGGGTCTGCGTTTGCTCACCCAACCTCACCAAACCTCTCAGCCCCAAGAGTGTCCACCCTTATGTCTCATCCAGCTGTGGGTCTAGATATGGTCAATCCAGGTTGCATCACAGCTCCTGAACGAATTGTGTAAGAATTTCTCTCTCTTTCCCTGTCTTTGTTTCATGGGTTTTTAAAAGTAATTTATTTTTATAATGGGGTTTAGCTGCTTTTCACGGCTGTGTTTATGCCGCTTTACACCCACTTGACACACTAACAGAGAGATATCAATACATAGGTTTTAAGATTATTACTAGTCAGATATATTCTTGTGCGGTGAATCGGGCGTGTTGAGTCCAGTTCTCTGAGCAAGGAGTAGGTCTTGTCTATTACATATTGGGTTTATGGAACGGTATCTGAGCTAATTTGAAACTCTTGTTTTATGTATCACCCCACCTCACCTTTCCCGTTAAGCAGCCATAGTGTGTTTTCTGCATGTGTGACTCTGTTCTGTATTGTAAGTCAGTTCAAGTGTAACGGTTTTTACATTCCCTCTATAAGTGACACCTTATGAGAAGTGTCCTTTTCTGTGTGACTTATTTCACTTAGAATCGTCTTACCTAAATCCACTCATCATGCTGCTACTAGCCTTATGACATTGATTTCATGGCTGAGTGATATTCCATTGTACATAAGGACCACAACTTTTTTATCCATTTTTCGCTTTCCTGGGATATTTAAGGTGGAAGGAAGTGGAGGTCCTTGTCAACAGAGCAGCCCTAAACTTTGGGGTGCTTGTGTCTTGCTGATTTTCAATTTTCCCACTTTATCCCCCCATGCGTGGAAGTGCCCTGTGCTCTCTAAGCTGTGTTTTTTAGATGTTTCAGGACACACCGTACACTTCTCCAGAGTGGCTGTTGGCAATTTACATCCCGCCCATCAGTGTAGCAAGGATCCCATTTCTCCATGGCCTGTCCTGCATTTCTGGTTTTGACAGTTTTTTCAGCATGGCCCTTTTGACCGATGGGAAGCGAGACTTCTTTGTAGCGCTGATTTGCCTTTCCAGGTTGCTTGGTTGGCCAAAAAGGGCGTATGCGTTTTTTCCTGAATATATTCAGGAAAAAACGCATACGCCCTTTTTGGCCAAGGGCATCATTGTCAACGTTTTGCCGCTTTTCATGTGCTTTAAAGGCGATTCGAATCTACCTCCTGAAATCTGTTTCCTGCAATTCTGCCTTGATTTCAAATCCTCTTCTTTGCCTTCCCTCAATATATTTGTGGACGAGAGTTATGATTTATAACTCTGCATGTTTGTGAATTGCAGTGCCCTGAAGCTCCATTTTACAAGTCGCTTTTTTGGGAGCCGGCCGCAAAAGCGCAGGATGGCTTCAGGCCCTGTTCTGGTTCCGGGGGGCAGGCTGAGCCTGTGGTTAATTCTTCTTCCTGATGGGAAAATAGAGTGACCTGTGCCTGTCCCAACACCAAGAGCTAGTCTCTCATTGGTTCCCCGTCTTCCCGTTCATCCTCAGGACAAATTGCAACCTGTACGGAACAGGAGGTTAAAGGTGCTGATGCTCCAAGTAGGGAGATTGCTAGTAAAGTGGCTGGAATGGCGAACCCGAGCACAAGGAGATGAGAAATGAGGTGCGTTTTAGAAACCATTCCCCATCACACGGTGTACCATCTTCTGGGTTTCTCATGCATGTTTTCGATGTAGGAAGATGCCCTTGAACCTGGAGATTTGGGACCCATGCGATGGGTAGCACGCAGTATTACTTTAAAGGGTCTGCGTTTGCTCACCCAACCTCACCAAACCTCTCAGCCCCAAGAGTGTCCACCCTTATGTCTCATCCAGCTGTGGGTCTAGATATGGTCAATCCAGGTTGCATCACAGCTCCTGAACGAATTGTGTAAGAATTTCTCTCTCTTTCCCTGTCTTTGTTTCATGGGTTTTTAAAAGTAATTTATTTTTATAATGGGGTTTAGCTGCTTTTCACGGCTGTGTTTATGCCGCTTTACACCCACTTGACACACTAACAGAGAGATATCAACACATAGGTTTTAAGATTATTACTAGTCAGATATATTCTTGTGCGGTGAATCGGGAGTGTTGAGTCCAGTTCTCTGAGCAAGGAGTAGGTCTTGTCTATTACATATTGGGTTTATGGAACGGTATCTGAGCTAATTTGAAACTCTTGTTTTATGTATCACCCCACCTCACCTTTCCCGTTAAGCAGCCATAGTGTGTTTTCTGCATGTGTGACTCTGTTCTGTATTGTAAGTCAGTTCAAGTGTAACGGTTTTTACATTCCCTCTATAAGTGACACCTTATGAGAAGTGTCCTTTTCTGTGTGACTTATTTCACTTAGAATCGTCTTACCTAAATCCACTCATCATGCTGCTACTAGCCTTATGACATTGATTTCATGGCTGAGTGATATTCCATTGTACATAAGGACCACAACTTTTTTATCCATTTTTCGCTTTCCTGGGATATTTAAGGTGGAAGGAAGTGGAGGTCCTTGTCAACAGAGCAGCCCTAAACTTTGGGGTGCTTGTGTCTTGCTGATTTTCAATTTTCCCACTTTATCCCCCCATGCGTGGAAGTGCCCTGTGCTCTCTAAGCTGTGTTTTTTAGATGTTTCAGGACACACCGTACACTTCTCCAGAGTGGCTGTTGGCAATTTACATCCCGCCCATCAGTGTAGCAAGGATCCCATTTCTCCATGGCCTGTCCTGCATTTCTGGTTTTGACAGTTTTTTCAGCATGGCCCTTTTGACCGATGGGAAGCGAGACTTCTTTGTAGCGCTGATTTGCCTTTCCAGGTTGCTTGGTTGGCCAAAAAGGGCGTATGCGTTTTTTCCTGAATATATTCAGGAAAAAACGCATACGCCCTTTTTGGCCAAGGGCATCATTGTCAACGTTTTGCCGCTTTTCATGTGCTTTAAAGGCGATTCGAATCTACCTCCTGAAATCTGTTTCCTGCAATTCTGCCTTGATTTCAAATCCTCTTCTTTGCCTTCCCTCAATATATTTGTGGACGAGAGTTATGATTTATAACTCTGCATGTTTGTGAATTGCAGTGCCCTGAAGCTCCATTTTACAAGTCGCTTTTTTGGGAGCCGGCCGCAAAAGCGCAGGATGGCTTCAGGCCCTGTTCTGGTTCCGGGGGGCAGGCTGAGCCTGTGGTTAATTCTTCTTCCTGATGGGAAAATAGAGTGACCTGTGCCTGTCCCAACACCAAGAGCTAGTCTCTCATTGGTTCCCCGTCTTCCCGTTCATCCTCAGGACAAATTGCAACCTGTACGGAACAGGAGGTTAAAGGTGCTGATGCTCCAAGTAGGGAGATTGCTAGTAAAGTGGCTGGAATGGCGAACCCGAGCACAAGGAGATGAGAAATGAGGTGCGTTTTAGAAACCATTCCCCATCACACGGTGTACCATCTTCTGGGTTTCTCATGCATGTTTTCGATGTAGGAAGATGCCCTTGAACCTGGAGATTTGGGACCCATGCGATGGGTAGCACGCAGTATTACTTTAAAGGGTCTGCGTTTGCTCACCCAACCTCACCAAACCTCTCAGCCCCAAGAGTGTCCACCCTTATGTCTCATCCAGCTGTGGGTCTAGATATGGTCAATCCAGGTTGCATCACAGCTCCTGAACGAATTGTGTAAGAATTTCTCTCTCTTTCCCTGTCTTTGTTTCATGGGTTTTTAAAAGTAATTTATTTTTATAATGGGGTTTAGCTGCTTTTCACGGCTGTGTTTATGCCGCTTTACACCCACTTGACACACTAACAGAGAGATATCAACACATAGGTTTTAAGATTATTACTAGTCAGATATATTCTTGTGCGGTGAATCGGGAGTGTTGAGTCCAGTTCTCTGAGCAAGGAGTAGGTCTTGTCTATTACATATTGGGTTTATGGAACGGTATCTGAGCTAATTTGAAACTCTTGTTTTATGTATCACCCCACCTCACCTTTCCCGTTAAGCAGCCATAGTGTGTTTTCTGCATGTGTGACTCTGTTCTGTTTTGTAATTCAGTTCAAGTGTAACGGTTTTTACATTCCCTCTATAAGTGACACCTTATGAGAAGTGTCCTTTTCTGTGTGACTTATTTCACTTAGAATCGTCTTACCTAAATCCACTCATCATGCTGCTACTAGCCTTATGACATTGATTTCATGGCTGAGTGATATTCCATTGTACATAAGGACCACAACTTTTTTATCCATTTTTCGCTTTCCTGGGATATTTAAGGTGGAAGGAAGTGGAGGTCCTTGTCAACAGAGCAGCCCTAAACTTTGGGGTGCTTGTGTCTTGCTGATTTTCAATTTTCCCACTTTATCCCCCCATGCGTGGAAGTGCCCTGTGCTCTCTAAGCTGTGTTTTTTAGATGTTTCAGGACACACCGTACACTTCTCCAGAGTGGCTGTTGGCAATTTACATCCCGCCCATCAGTGTAGCAAGGCTCCCATTTCTCCATGGCCTGTCCTGCATTTCTGGTTTTGACACTTTTTTCAGCATGGCCCTTTTGACCGATGGGAAGCGAGACTTCTTTGTAGCGCTGATTTGCCTTTCCAGGTTGCTTGGTTGGCCAAAAAGGGCGTATGCGTTTTTTCCTGAATATATTCAGGAAAAAACGCATACGCCCTTTTTGGCCAAGGGCATCATTGTCAACGTTTTGCTGCTTTTCATGTGCTTTAAAGGCGATTCGAATCTACCTCCTGAAATCTGTTTCCTGCAATTCTGCCTTGATTTCAAATCCTCTTCTTTGCCTTCCCTCAATATATTTGTGGACGAGAGTTATCATTTATAACTCTGCAGGTTTGTGAATTGCAGTGCCCTGAAGCTCCATTTTACAAGTCGCTTTTTTGGGAGCCGGCCGCAAAAGCGCAGGATGGCTTCAGGCCCTGTTCTGGTTCCGGGGGGCAGGCTGAGCCTGTGGTTAATTCTTCTTCCTGATGGGAAAATAGAGTGACCTGTGCCTGTCCCAACACCAAGAGCTAGTCTCTCATTGGTTCCCCGTCTTCCCGTTCATCCTCAGGACAAATTGCAACCTGTACGGAACAGGAGGTTAAAGGTGCTGATGCTCCAAGTAGGGAGATTGCTAGTAAAGTGGCTGGAATGGCGAACCCGAGCACAAGGAGATGAGAAATGAGGTGCGTTTTAGAAACCTTTCCCCATCACACGGTGTACCATCTTCTGGGTTTCTCATGCATGTTTTCGATGTAGGAAGATGCCCTTGAACCTGGAGATTTGGGACCCATGCGATGGGTAGCACGCAGTATTACTTTAAAGGGTCTGCGTTTGCTCACCCAACCTCACCAAACCTCTCAGCCCCAAGAGTGTCCACCCTTATGTCTCATCCAGCTGTGGGTCTAGATATGGTCAATCCAGGTTGCATCACAGCTCCTGAACGAATTGTGTAAGAATTTCTCTCTCTTTCCCTGTCTTTGTTTCATGGGTTTTTAAAAGTAATTTATTTTTATAATGGGGTTTAGCTGCTTTTCACGGCTGTGTTTATGCCGCTTTACACCCACTTGACACACTAACAGAGAGATATCAATACATAGGTTTTAAGATTATTACTAGTCAGATATATTCTTGTGCGGTGAATCGGGCGTGTTGAGTCCAGTTCTCTGAGCAAGGAGTAGGTCTTGTCTATTACATATTGGGTTTATGGAACGGTATCTGAGCTAATTTGAAACTCTTGTTTTATGTATCACCCCACCTCACCTTTCCCGTTAAGCAGCCATAGTGTGTTTTCTGCATGTGTGACTCTGTTCTGTATTGTAAGTCAGTTCAAGTGTAACGGTTTTTACATTCCCTCTATAAGTGACACCTTATGAGAAGTGTCCTTTTCTGTGTGACTTATTTCACTTAGAATCGTCTTACCTAAATCCACTCATCATGCTGCTACTAGCCTTATGACATTGATTTCATGGCTGAGTGATATTCCATTGTACATAAGGACCACAACTTTTTTATCCATTTTTCGCTTTCCTGGGATATTTAAGGTGGAAGGAAGTGGAGGTCCTTGTCAACAGAGCAGCCCTAAACTTTGGGGTGCTTGTGTCTTGCTGATTTTCAATTTTCCCACTTTATCCCCCCATGCGTGGAAGTGCCCTGTGCTCTCTAAGCTGTGTTTTTTAGATGTTTCAGGACACACCGTACACTTCTCCAGAGTGGCTGTTGGCAATTTACATCCCGCCCATCAGTGTAGCAAGGCTCCCATTTCTCCATGGCCTGTCCTGCATTTCTGGTTTTGACACTTTTTTCAGCATGGCCCTTTTGACCGATGGGAAGCGAGACTTCTTTGTAGCGCTGATTTGCCTTTCCAGGTTGCTTGGTTGGCCAAAAAGGGCGTATGCGTTTTTTCCTGAATATATTCAGGAAAAAACGCATACGCCCTTTTTGGCCAAGGGCATCATTGTCAACGTTTTGCCGCTTTTCATGTGCTTTAAAGGCGATTCGAATCTACCTCCTGAAATCTGTTTCCTGCAATTCTGCCTTGATTTCAAATCCTCTTCTTTGCCTTCCCTCAATATATTTGTGGACGAGAGTTATCATTTATAACTCTGCATGTTTGTGAATTGCAGTGCCCTGAAGCTCCATTTTACAAGTCGCTTTTTTGGGAGCCGGCCGCAAAAGCGCAGGATGGCTTCAGGCCCTGTTCTGGTTCCGGGGGGCAGGCTGAGCCTGTGGTTAATTCTTCTTCCTGATGGGAAAATAGAGTGACCTGTGCCTGTCCCAACACCAAGAGCTAGTCTCTCATTGGTTCCCCGTCTTCCCGTTCATCCTCAGGACAAATTGCAACCTGTACGGAACAGGAGGTTAAAGGTGCTGATGCTCCAAGTAGGGAGATTGCTAGTAAAGTGGCTGGAATGGCGAACCCGAGCACAAGGAGATGAGAAATGAGGTGCGTTTTAGAAACCATTCCCCATCACACGGTGTACCATCTTCTGGGTTTCTCATGCATGTTTTCGATGTAGGAAGATGCCCTTGAACCTGGAGATTTGGGACCCATGCGATGGGTAGCACGCAGTATTACTTTAAAGGGTCTGCGTTTGCTCACCCAACCTCACCAAACCTCTCAGCCCCAAGAGTGTCCACCCTTATGTCTCATCCAGCTGTGGGTCTAGATATGGTCAATCCAGGTTGCATCACAGCTCCTGAACGAATTGTGTAAGAATTTCTCTCTCTTTCCCTGTCTTTGTTTCATGGGTTTTTAAAAGTAATTTATTTTTATAATGGGGTTTAGCTGCTTTTCACGGCTGTGTTTATGCCGCTTTACACCCACTTGACACACTAACAGAGAGATATCAACACATAGGTTTTAAGATTATTACTAGTCAGATATATTCTTGTGCGGTGAATCGGGAGTGTTGAGTCCAGTTCTCTGAGCAAGGAGTAGGTCTTGTCTATTACATATTGGGTTTATGGAACGGTATCTGAGCTAATTTGAAACTCTTGTTTTATGTATCACCCCACCTCACCTTTCCCGTTAAGCAGCCATAGTGTGTTTTCTGCATGTGTGACTCTGTTCTGTTTTGTAATTCAGTTCAAGTGTAACGGTTTTTACATTCCCTCTATAAGTGACACCTTATGAGAAGTGTCCTTTTCTGTGTGACTTATTTCACTTAGAATCGTCTTACCTAAATCCACTCATCATGCTGCTACTAGCCTTATGACATTGATTTCATGGCTGAGTGATATTCCATTGTACATAAGGACCACAACTTTTTTATCCATTTTTCGCTTTCCTGGGATATTTAAGGTGGAAGGAAGTGGAGGTCCTTGTCAACAGAGCAGCCCTAAACTTTGGGGTGCTTGTGTCTTGCTGATTTTCAATTTTCCCACTTTATCCCCCCATGCGTGGAAGTGCCCTATGCTCTCTAAGCTGTGTTTTTTAGATGTTTCAGGACACACCGTACACTTCTCCAGAGTGGCTGTTGGCAATTTACATCCCGCCCATCAGTGTAGCAAGGCTCCCATTTCTCCATGGCCTGTCCTGCATTTCTGGTTTTGACACTTTTTTCAGCATGGCCCTTTTGACCGATGGGAAGCGAGACTTCTTTGTAGCGCTGATTTGCCTTTCCAGGTTGCTTGGTTGGCCAAAAAGGGCGTATGCGTTTTTTCCTGAATATATTCAGGAAAAAACGCATACGCCCTTTTTGGCCAAGGGCATCATTGTCAACGTTTTGCTGCTTTTCATGTGCTTTAAAGGCGATTCGAATCTACCTCCTGAAATCTGTTTCCTGCAATTCTGCCTTGATTTCAAATCCTCTTCTTTGCCTTCCCTCAATATATTTGTGGACGAGAGTTATCATTTATAACTCTGCAGGTTTGTGAATTGCAGTGCCCTGAAGCTCCATTTTACAAGTCGCTTTTTTGGGAGCCGGCCGCAAAAGCGCAGGATGGCTTCAGGCCCTGTTCTGGTTCCGGGGGGCAGGCTGAGCCTGTGGTTAATTCTTCTTCCTGATGGGAAAATAGAGTGACCTGTGCCTGTCCCAACACCAAGAGCTAGTCTCTCATTGGTTCCCCGTCTTCCCGTTCATCCTCAGGACAAATTGCAACCTGTACGGAACAGGAGGTTAAAGGTGCTGATGCTCCAAGTAGGGAGATTGCTAGTAAAGTGGCTGGAATGGCGAACCCGAGCACAAGGAGATGAGAAATGAGGTGCGTTTTAGAAACCTTTCCCCATCACACGGTGTACCATCTTCTGGGTTTCTCATGCATGTTTTCGATGTAGGAAGATGCCCTTGAACCTGGAGATTTGGGACCCATGCGATGGGTAGCACGCAGTATTACTTTAAAGGGTCTGCGTTTGCTCACCCAACCTCACCAAACCTCTCAGCCCCAAGAGTGTCCACCCTTATGTCTCATCCAGCTGTGGGTCTAGATATGGTCAATCCAGGTTGCATCACAGCTCCTGAACGAATTGTGTAAGAATTTCTCTCTCTTTCCCTGTCTTTGTTTCATGGGTTTTTAAAAGTAATTTATTTTTATAATGGGGTTTAGCTGCTTTTCACGGCTGTGTTTATGCCGCTTTACACCCACTTGACACACTAACAGAGAGATATCAATACATAGGTTTTAAGATTATTACTAGTCAGATATATTCTTGTGCGGTGAATCGGGCGTGTTGAGTCCAGTTCTCTGAGCAAGGAGTAGGTCTTGTCTATTACATATTGGGTTTATGGAACGGTATCTGAGCTAATTTGAAACTCTTGTTTTATGTATCACCCCACCTCACCTTTCCCGTTAAGCAGCCATAGTGTGTTTTCTGCATGTGTGACTCTGTTCTGTATTGTAAGTCAGTTCAAGTGTAACGGTTTTTACATTCCCTCTATAAGTGACACCTTATGAGAAGTGTCCTTTTCTGTGTGACTTATTTCACTTAGAATCGTCTTACCTAAATCCACTCATCATGCTGCTACTAGCCTTATGACATTGATTTCATGGCTGAGTGATATTCCATTGTACATAAGGACCACAACTTTTTTATCCATTTTTCGCTTTCCTGGGATATTTAAGGTGGAAGGAAGTGGAGGTCCTTGTCAACAGAGCAGCCCTAAACTTTGGGGTGCTTGTGTCTTGCTGATTTTCAATTTTCCCACTTTATCCCCCCATGCGTGGAAGTGCCCTGTGCTCTCTAAGCTGTGTTTTTTAGATGTTTCAGGACACACCGTACACTTCTCCAGAGTGGCTGTTGGCAATTTACATCCCGCCCATCAGTGTAGCAAGGCTCCCATTTCTCCATGGCCTGTCCTGCATTTCTGGTTTTGACAGTTTTTTCAGCATGGCCCTTTTGACCGATGGGAAGCGAGACTTCTTTGTAGCGCTGATTTGCCTTTCCAGGTTGCTTGGTTGGCCAAAAAGGGCGTATGCGTTTTTTCCTGAATATATTCAGGAAAAAACGCATACGCCCTTTTTGGCCAAGGGCATCATTGTCAACGTTTTGCCGCTTTTCATGTGCTTTAAAGGCGATTCGAATCTACCTCCTGAAATCTGTTTCCTGCAATTCTGCCTTGATTTCAAATCCTCTTCTTTGCCTTCCCTCAATATATTTGTGGACGAGAGTTATCATTTATAACTCTGCAGGTTTGTGAATTGCAGTGCCCTGAAGCTCCATTTTACAAGTCGCTTTTTTGGGAGCCGGCCGCAAAAGCGCAGGATGGCTTCAGGCCCTGTTCTGGTTCCGGGGGGCAGGCTGAGCCTGTGGTTAATTCTTCTTCCTGATGGGAAAATAGAGTGACCTGTGCCTGTCCCAACACCAAGAGCTAGTCTCTCATTGGTTCCCCGTCTTCCCGTTCATCCTCAGGACAAATTGCAACCTGTACGGAACAGGAGGTTAAAGGTGCTGATGCTCCAAGTAGGGAGATTGCTAGTAAAGTGGCTGGAATGGCGAACCCGAGCACAAGGAGATGAGAAATGAGGTGCGTTTTAGAAACCATTCCCCATCACACGGTGTACCATCTTCTGGGTTTCTCATGCATGTTTTCGATGTAGGAAGATGCCCTTGAACCTGGAGATTTGGGAACCATGCGATGGGTAGCACGCAGTATTACTTTAAAGGGTCTGCGTTTGCTCACCCAACCTCACCAAACCTCTCAGCCCCAAGAGTGTCCACCCTTATGTCTCATCCAGCTGTGGGTCTAGATATGGTCAATCCAGGTTGCATCACAGCTCCTGAACGAATTGTGTAAGAATTTCTCTCTCTTTCCCTGTCTTTGTTTCATGGGTTTTTAAAAGTAATTTATTTTTATAATGGGGTTTAGCTGCTTTTCACGGCTGTGTTTATGCCGCTTTACACCCACTTGACACACTAACAGAGAGATATCAATACATAGGTTTTAAGATTATTACTAGTCAGATATATTCTTGTGCGGTGAATCGGGAGTGTTGAGTCCAGTACTCTGAGCAAGGAGTACGTCTTGTCTATTACATATTGGGTTTATGGAACGGTATTTGAGCTAATTTGAAACTCTTGTTTTATGTATCACCCCACCTCACCTTTCCCGTTAAGCAGCCATAGTGTGTTTTCTGCATGTGTGACTCTGTTCTGTTTTGTAATTCAGTTCAAGTGTAACGGTTTTTACATTCCCTCTATAAGTGACACCTTATGAGAAGTGTCCTTTTCTGTGTGACTTATTTCACTTAGAATCGTCTTACCTAAATCCACTCATCATGCTGCTACTAGCCTTATGACATTGATTTCATGGCTGAGTGATAGTCCATTGTACATAAGGACCACAACTTTTTTATCCATTTTTCGCTTTCCTGGGATATTTAAGGTGGAAGGAAGTGGAGGTCCTTGTCAACAGAGCAGCCCTAAACTTTGGGGTGCTTGTGTCTTGCTGATTTTCAATTTTCCCACTTTATCCCCCCATGCGTGGAAGTGCCCTATGCTCTCTAAGCTGTGTTTTTTAGATGTTTCAGGACACACCGTACACTTCTCCAGAGTGGCTGTTGGCAATTTACATCCCGCCCATCAGTGTAGCAAGGCTCCCATTTCTCCATGGCCTGTCCTGCATTTCTGGTTTTGACACTTTTTTCAGCATGGCCCTTTTGACCGATGGGAAGCGAGACTTCTTTGTAGCGCTGATTTGCCTTTCCAGGTTGCTTGGTTGGCCAAAAAGGGCGTATGCGTTTTTTCCTGAATATATTCAGGAAAAAACGCATACGCCCTTTTTGGCCAAGGGCATCATTGTCAACGTTTTGCCGCTTTTCATGTGCTTTAAAGGCGATTCGAATCTACCTCCTGAAATCTGTTTCCTGCAATTCTGCCTTGATTTCAAATCCTCTTCTTTGCCTTCCCTCAATATATTTGTGGACGAGAGTTATCATTTATAACTCTGCAGGTTTGTGAATTGCAGTGCCCTGAAGCTCCATTTTACAAGTCGCTTTTTTGGGAGCCGGCCGCAAAAGCGCAGGATGGCTTCAGGCCCTGTTCTGGTTCAGGGGGGCAGGCTGAGCCTGTGGTTAATTCTTCTTCCTGATGGGAAAATAGAGTGACCTGTGCCTGTCCCAACACCAAGAGCTAGTCTCTCATTGGTTCCCCGTCTTCCCGTTCATCCTCAGGACAAATTGCAACCTGTACGGAACAGGAGGTTAAAGGTGCTGATGCTCCAAGTAGGGAGATTGCTAGTAAAGTGGCTGGAATGGCGAACCCGAGCACAAGGAGATGAGAAATGAGGTGCGTTTTAGAAACCTTTCCCCATCACACGGTGTACCATCTTCTGGGTTTCTCATGCATGTTTTCGATGTAGGAAGATGCCCTTGAACCTGGAGATTTGGGACCCATGCGATGGGTAGCACGCAGTATTACTTTAAAGGGTCTGCGTTTGCTCACCCAACCTCACCAAACCTCTCAGCCCCAAGAGTGTCCACCCTTATGTCTCATCCAGCTGTGGGTCTAGATATGGTCAATCCAGGTTGCATCACAGCTCCTGAACGAATTGTGTAAGAATTTCTCTCTCTTTCCCTGTCTTTGTTTCATGGGTTTTTAAAAGTAATTTATTTTTATAATGGGGTTTAGCTGCTTTTCACGGCTGTGTTTATGCTGCTTTACACCCACTTGACACACTAACAGAGAGATATCAATACATAGGTTTTAAGATTATTACTAGTCAGATATATTCTTGTGCGGTGAATCGGGAGTGTTGAGTCCAGTTCTCTGAGCAAGGAGTAGGTCTTGTCTATTACATATTGGGTTTATGGAACGGTATTTGAGCTAATTTGAAACTCTTGTTTTATGTATCACCCCACCTCACCTTTCCCGTTAAGCAGCCATAGTGTGTTTTCTGCATGTGTGACTCTGTTCTGTTTTGTAATTCAGTTCAAGTGTAACGGTTTTTACATTCCCTCTATAAGTGACACCTTATGAGAAGTGTCCTTTTCTGTGTGACTTATTTCACTTAGAATCGTCTTACCTAAATCCACTCATCATGCTGCTACTAGCCTTATGACATTGATTTCATGGCTGAGTGATATTCCATTGTACATAAGGACCACAACTTTTTTATCCATTTTTCGCTTTCCTGGGATATTTAAGGTGGAAGGAAGTGGAGGTCCTTGTCAACAGAGCAGCCCTAAACTTTGGGGTGCTTGTGTCTTGCTGATTTTCAATTTTCCCACTTTATCCCCCCATGCGTGGAAGTGCCCTATGCTCTCTAAGCTGTGTTTTTTAGATGTTTCAGGACACACCGTACACTTCTCCAGAGTGGCTGTTGGCAATTTACATCCCGCCCATCAGTGTAGCAAGGCTCCCATTTCTCCATGGCCTGTCCTGCATTTCTGGTTTTGACAGTTTTTTCAGCATGGCCCTTTTGACCGATGGGAAGCGAGACTTCTTTGTAGCGCTGATTTGCCTTTCCAGGTTGCTTGGTTGGCCAAAAAGGGCGTATGCGTTTTTTCCTGAATATATTCAGGAAAAAACGCATACGCCCTTTTTGGCCAAGGGCATCATTGTCAACGTTTTGCCGCTTTTCATGTGCTTTAAAGGCGATTCGAATCTACCTCCTGAAATCTGTTTCCTGCAATTCTGCCTTGATTTCAAATCCTCTTCTTTGCCTTCCCTCAATATATTTGTGGACGAGAGTTATCATTTATAACTCTGCAGGTTTGTGAATTGCAGTGCCCTGAAGCTCCATTTTACAAGTCGCTTTTTTGGGAGCCGGCCGCAAAAGCGCAGGATGGCTTCAGGCCCTGTTCTGGTTCAGGGGGGCAGGCTGAGCCTGTGGTTAATTCTTCTTCCTGATGGGAAAATAGAGTGACCTGTGCCTGTCCCAACACCAAGAGCTAGTCTCTCATTGGTTCCCCGTCTTCCCGTTCATCCTCAGGACAAATTGCAACCTGTACGGAACAGGAGGTTAAAGGTGCTGATGCTCCAAGTAGGGAGATTGCTAGTAAAGTGGCTGGAATGGCGAACCCGAGCACAAGGAGATGAGAAATGAGGTGCGTTTTAGAAACCTTTCCCCATCACACGGTGTACCATCTTCTGGGTTTCTCATGCATGTTTTCGATGTAGGAAGATGCCCTTGAACCTGGAGATTTGGGACCCATGCGATGGGTAGCACGCAGTATTACTTTAAAGGGTCTGCGTTTGCTCACCCAACCTCACCAAACCTCTCAGCCCCAAGAGTGTCCACCCTTATGTCTCATCCAGCTGTGGGTCTAGATATGGTCAATCCAGGTTGCATCACAGCTCCTGAACGAATTGTGTAAGAATTTCTCTCTCTTTCCCTGTCTTTGTTTCATGGGTTTTTAAAAGTAATTTATTTTTATAATGGGGTTTAGCTGCTTTTCACGGCTGTGTTTATGCCGCTTTACACCCACTTGACACACTAACAGAGAGATATCAATACATAGGTTTTAACATTATTACTAGTCAGATATATTCTTGTGCGGTGAATCGGGAGTGTTGAGTCCAGTTCTCTGAGCAAGGAGTAGGTCTTGTCTATTACATATTGGGTTTATGGAACGGTATCTGAGCTAATTTGAAACTCTTGTTTTATGTATCACCCCACCTCACCTTTCCCGTTAAGCAGCCATAGTGTGTTTTCTGCATGTGTGACTCTGTTCTGTTTTGTAATTCAGTTCAAGTGTAACGGTTTTTACATTCCCTCTATAAGTGACACCTTATGAGAAGTGTCCTTTTCTGTGTGACTTATTTCACTTAGAATCGTCTTACCTAAATCCACTCATCATGCTGCTACTAGCCTTATGACATTGATTTCATGGCTGAGTGATATTCCATTGTACATAAGGACCACAACTTTTTTATCCATTTTTCGCTTTCCTGGGATATTTAAGGTGGAAGGAAGTGGAGGTCCTTGTCAACAGAGCAGCCCTAAACTTTGGGGTGCTTGTGTCTTGCTGATTTTCAATTTTCCCACTTTATCCCCCCATGCGTGGAAGTGCCCTATGCTCTCTAAGCTGTGTTTTTTAGATGTTTCAGGACACACCGTACACTTCTCCAGAGTGGCTGTTGGCAATTTACATCCCGCCCATCAGTGTAGCAAGGCTCCCATTTCTCCATGGCCTGTCCTGCATTTCTGGTTTTGACACTTTTTTCAGCATGGCCCTTTTGACCGATGGGAAGCGAGACTTCTTTGTAGCGCTGATTTGCCTTTCCAGGTTGCTTGGTTGGCCAAAAAGGGCGTATGCGTTTTTTCCTGAATATATTCAGGAAAAAACGCATACGCCCTTTTTGGCCAAGGGCATCATTGTCAACGTTTTGCCGCTTTTCATGTGCTTTAAAGGCGATTCGAATCTACCTCCTGAAATCTGTTTCCTGCAATTCTGCCTTGATTTCAAATCCTCTTCTTTGCCTTCCCTCAATATATTTGTGGACGAGAGTTATCATTTATAACTCTGCAGGTTTGTGAATTGCAGTGCCCTGAAGCTCCATTTTACAAGTCGCTTTTTTGGGAGCCGGCCGCAAAAGCGCAGGATGGCTTCAGGCCCTGTTCTGGTTCAGGGGGGCAGGCTGAGCCTGTGGTTAATTCTTCTTCCTGATGGGAAAATAGAGTGACCTGTGCCTGTCCCAACACCAAGAGCTAGTCTCTCATTGGTTCCCCGTCTTCCCGTTCATCCTCAGGACAAATTGCAACCTGTACGGAACAGGAGGTTAAAGGTGCTGATGCTCCAAGTAGGGAGATTGCTAGTAAAGTGGCTGGAATGGCGAACCCGAGCACAAGGAGATGAGAAATGAGGTGCGTTTTAGAAACCTTTCCCCATCACACGGTGTACCATCTTCTGGGTTTCTCATGCATGTTTTCGATGTAGGAAGATGCCCTTGAACCTGGAGATTTGGGACCCATGCGATGGGTAGCACGCAGTATTACTTTAAAGGGTCTGCGTTTGCTCACCCAACCTCACCAAACCTCTCAGCCCCAAGAGTGTCCACCCTTATGTCTCATCCAGCTGTGGGTCTAGATATGGTCAATCCAGGTTGCATCACAGCTCCTGAACGAATTGTGTAAGAATTTCTCTCTCTTTCCCTGTCTTTGTTTCATGGGTTTTTAAAAGTAATTTATTTTTATAATGGGGTTTAGCTGCTTTTCACGGCTGTGTTTATGCCGCTTTACACCCACTTGACACACTAACAGAGAGATATCAATACATAGGTTTTAAGATTATTACTAGTCAGATATATTCTTGTGCGGTGAATCGGGAGTGTTGAGTCCAGTTCTCTGAGCAAGGAGTAGGTCTTGTCTATTACATATTGGGTTTATGGAACGGTATTTGAGCTAATTTGAAACTCTTGTTTTATGTATCACCCCACCTCACCTTTCCCGTTAAGCAGCCATAGTGTGTTTTCTGCATGTGTGACTCTGTTCTGTTTTGTAATTCAGTTCAAGTGTAACGGTTTTTACATTCCCTCTATAAGTGACACCTTATGAGAAGTGTCCTTTTCTGTGTGACTTATTTCACTTAGAATCGTCTTACCTAAATCCACTCATCATGCTGCTACTAGCCTTATGACATTGATTTCATGGCTGAGTGATATTCCATTGTACATAAGGACCACAACTTTTTTATCCATTTTTCGCTTTCCTGGGATATTTAAGGTGGAAGGAAGTGGAGGTCCTTGTCAACAGAGCAGCCCTAAACTTTGGGGTGCTTGTGTCTTGCTGATTTTCAATTTTCCCACTTTATCCCCCCATGCGTGGAAGTGCCCTATGCTCTCTAAGCTGTGTTTTTTAGATGTTTCAGGACACACCGTACACTTCTCCAGAGTGGCTGTTGGCAATTTACATCCCGCCCATCAGTGTAGCAAGGCTCCCATTTCTCCATGGCCTGTCCTGCATTTCTGGTTTTGACAGTTTTTTCAGCATGGCCCTTTTGACCGATGGGAAGCGAGACTTCTTTGTAGCGCTGATTTGCCTTTCCAGGTTGCTTGGTTGGCCAAAAAGGGCGTATGCGTTTTTTCCTGAATATATTCAGGAAAAAACGCATACGCCCTTTTTGGCCAAGGGCATCATTGTCAACGTTTTGCCGCTTTTCATGTGCTTTAAAGGCGATTCGAATCTACCTCCTGAAATCTGTTTCCTGCAATTCTGCCTTGATTTCAAATCCTCTTCTTTGCCTTCCCTCAATATATTTGTGGACGAGAGTTATCATTTATAACTCTGCAGGTTTGTGAATTGCAGTGCCCTGAAGCTCCATTTTACAAGTCGCTTTTTCGGGAGCCGGCCGCAAAAGCGCAGGATGGCTTCAGGCCCTGTTCTGGTTCCGGGGGGCAGGCTGAGCCTGTGGTTAATTCTTCTTCCTGATGGGAAAATAGAGTGACCTGTGCCTGTCCCAACACCAAGAGCTAGTCTCTCATTGGTTCCCCGTCTTCCCGTTCATCCTCAGGACAAATTGCAACCTGTACGGAACAGGAGGTTAAAGGTGCTGATGCTCCAAGTAGGGAGATTGCTAGTAAAGTGGCTGGAATGGCGAACCCGAGCACAAGGAGATGAGAAATGAGGTGCGTTTTAGAAACCTTTCCCCATCACACGGTGTACCATCTTCTGGGTTTCTCATGCATGTTTTCGATGTAGGAAGATGCCCTTGAACCTGGAGATTTGGGACCCATGCGATGGGTAGCACGCAGTATTACTTTAAAGGGTCTGCGTTTGCTCACCCAACCTCACCAAACCTCTCAGCCCCAAGAGTGTCCACCCTTATGTCTCATCCAGCTGTGGGTCTAGATATGGTCAATCCAGGTTGCTTCACAGCTCCTGAACGAATTGTGTAAGAATTTCTCTCTCTTTCCCTGTCTTTGTTTCATGGGTTTTTAAAAGTAATTTATTTTTATAATGGGGTTTAGCTGCTTTTCACGGCTGTGTTTATGCCGCTTTACACCCACTTGACACACTAACAGAGAGATATCAATACATAGGTTTTAAGATTATTACTAGTCAGATATATTCTTGTGCGGTGAATCGGGCGTGTTGAGTCCAGTTCTCTGAGCAAGGAGTAGGTCTTGTCTATTACATATTGGGTTTATGGAACGGTATCTGAGCTAATTTGAAACTCTTGTTTTATGTATCACCCCACCTCACCTTTCCCGTTAAGCAGCCATAGTGTGTTTTCTGCATGTGTGACTCTGTTCTGTTTTGTAATTCAGTTCAAGTGTAACGGTTTTTACATTCCCTCTATAAGTGACACCTTATGAGAAGTGTCCTTTTCTGTGTGACTTATTTCACTTAGAATCGTCTTACCTAAATCCACTCATCATGCTGCTACTAGCCTTATGACATTGATTTCATGGCTGAGTGATATTCCATTGTACATAAGGACCACAACTTTTTTATCCATTTTTCGCTTTCCTGGGATATTTAAGGTGGAAGGAAGTGGAGGTCCTTGTCAACAGAGCAGCCCTAAACTTTGGGGTGCTTGTGTCTTGCTGATTTTCAATTTTCCCACTTTATCCCCCCATGCGTGGAAGTGCCCTATGCTCTCTAAGCTGTGTTTTTTAGATGTTTCAGGACACACCGTACACTTCTCAGAGTGGCTGTTGGCAATTTACATCCCGCCCATCAGTGTAGCAAGGCTCCCATTTCTCCATGGCCTGTCCTGCATTTCTGGTTTTGACACTTTTTTCAGCATGGCCCTTTTGACCGATGGGAAGTGAGACTTCTTTGTAGCGCTGATTTGCCTTTCCAGGTTGCTTGGTTGGCCAAAAAGGGCGTATGCGTTTTTTCCTGAATATATTCAGGAAAAAACGCATACGCCCTTTTTGGCCAAGGGCATCATTGTCAACGTTTTGCCGCTTTTCATGTGCTTTAAAGGCGATTCGAATCTACCTCCTGAAATCTGTTTCCTGCAATTCTGCCTTGATTTCAAATCCTCTTCTTTGCCTTCCCTCAATATATTTGTGGACGAGAGTTATGATTTATATCTCTGCATGTTTGTGAATTGCAGTGCCCTGAAGCTCCATTTTACAAGTCGTTTTTTTGGGAGCTGGCCGCAAAAGCGCAGGATGGCTTCAGGCCCTGTTCTGGTTCAGGGGGGCAGGCTGAGTCTGTGGTTAATTCTTCTTCCTGATGGGAAAATAGAGTGGCCTGTGCCTGTCCCAACACCAAGAGCTAGTCTCTCATTGGTTCCCCGTCTTCCCGTTCATCCTCAGGACAAATTGCAACCTGTACGGAACAGGAGGTTAAAGGTGCTGATGCTCCAAGTAGGGAGATTGCTAGTAAAGTGGCTGGAATGGCGAACCCGAGCACAAGGAGATGAGAAATGAGGTGCGTTTTAGAAACCTTTCCCCATCACACGGTGTACCATCTTCTGGGTTTCTCATGCATGTTTTCGATGTAGGAAGATGCCCTTGAACCTGGAGATTTGGGACCCATGCGATGGGTAGCACGCAGTATTACTTTAAAGGGTCTGCGTTTGCTCACCCAACCTCACCAAACCTCTCAGCCCCAAGAGTGTCCACCCTTATGTCTCATCCAGCTGTGGGTCTAGATATGGTCAATCCAGGTTGCATCACAGCCCCTGAACGAATTGTGTAAGAATTTCTCTCTCTTTCCCTGTCTTTGTTTCATGGGTTTTTAAAAGTAATTTATTTTTATAATGGGGTTTAGCTGCTTTTCACGGCTGTGTTTAGGCCGCTTTACACCCACTTGACACACTAACAGAGAGATATCAATACATAGGTTTTAAGATTATTACTGGTCAGATATATTCTTGTGCGGTGAATCGGGTGTGTTGAGTCCAGTTCTCTGAGCAAGGAGTAGGTCTTGTCTATTACATATTGGGTTTATGGAACGGTATCTGAGCTAATTTGAAACTCTTGTTTTATGTATCACCCCACCTCACCTTTCCCGTTAAGCAGCCATAGTGTGTTTTCTGCATGTGTGACTCTGTTCTGTTTTGTAATTCAGTTCAAGTGTAACGGTTTTTACATTCCCTCTATAAGTGACACCTTATGAGAAGTGTCCTTTTCTGTGTGACTTATTTCACTTAGAATCGTCTTACCTAAATCCACTCATCATGCTGCTACTAGCCTTATGACATTGATTTCATGGCTGAGTGATATTCCATTGTACATAAGGACCACAACTTTTTTATCCATTTTTCGCTTTCCTGGGATATTTAAGGTGGAATGAAGTGGAGGTCCTTGTCAACAGAGCAGCCCTAAACTTTGGGGTGCTTGTGTCTTGCTGATTTTCAATTTTCCCACTTTATCCCCCCATGCGTGGAAGTGCCCTATGCTCTCTAAGCTGTGTTTTTTAGATGTTTCAGGACACACCGTACACTTCTCCAGAGTGGCTGTTGGCAATTTACATCCCGCCCATCAGTGTAGCAAGGCTCCCATTTCTCCATGGCCTGTCCTGCATTTCTGGTGTTGACAGTTTTTTCAGCATGGCCCTTTTGACCGATGGGAAGCGAGACTTCTTTGTAGCGCTGATTTGCCTTTCCAGTTTGCTTGGTTGGCCAAAAAGGGCGTATGCGTTTTTTCCTGAATATATTCAGGAAAAAACGCATACGCCCTTTTTGGCCAAGGGCATCATTGTCAACGTTTTGCCGCTTTTCATGTGCTTTAAAGGCGATTCGAATCTACCTCCTGAAATCTGTTTCCTGCAATTCTGCCTTGATTTCAAATCCTCTTCTTTGCCTTCCCTCAATATATTTGTGGACGAGAGTTATGATTTATAACTCTGCAGGTTTGTGAATTGCAGTGCCCTGAAGCTCCATTTTACAAGTCGGGTTTTGGGAGCTGGCCGCAAAAGCGCAGGATGGCTTCAGGCCCTGTTCTGGTTCAGGGGGGCAGGCTGAGCCTGTGGTTAATTCTTCTTCCTGATGGGAAAATAGAGTGGCCTGTGCCTATCCCAACACCAAGAGCTAGTCTCTCATTGGTTCCCCGTCTTCCCGTTCATCCTCAGGACAAATTGCAACCTGTACGGAACAGGAGGTTAAAGGTGCTGATGCTCCAAGTAGGGAGATTGCTAGTAAAGTGGCTGGAATGGCGAACCCGAGCACAAGGAGATGAGAAATGAGGTGCGTTTTAGAAACCTTTCCCCATCACACGGTGTACCATCTTCTGGGTTTCTCATGCATGTTTTCGATGTAGGAAGATGCCCTTGAACCTGGAGATTTGGGACCCATGCGATGGGTAGCACGCAGTATTACTTTAAAGGGTCTGCGTTTGCTCACCCAACCTCACCAAACCTCTCAGCCCCAAGAGTGTCCACCCTTATGTCTCATCCAGCTGTGGGTCTAGATATGGTCAATCCAGGTTGCATCACAGCCCCTGAACGAATTGTGTAAGAATTTCTCTCTCTTTCCCTGTCTTTGTTTCATGGGTTTTTAAAAGTAATTTATTTTTATAATGGGGTTTAGCTGCTTTTCACGGCTGTGTTTAGGCCGTTTTACACCCACTTGACACACTAACAGAGAGATATCAATACATAGGTTTTAAGATTATTACTGGTCAGATATATTCTTGTGCGGTGAATCGGGCGTGTTGAGTCCAGTTCTCTGAGCAAGGAGTAGGTCTTGTCTATTCCATATTGGGTTTATGGAACGGTATCTGAGCTAATTTGAAACTCTTGTTTTATGTATCACCCCACCTCACCTTTCCCCTTAAGCAGCCATAGTGTGTTTTCTGCATGTGTGACTCTGTTCTGTTTTGTAATTCAGTTCAAGTGTAACGGTTTTTACATTCCCTCTATAAGTGACACCTTATGAGAAGTGTCCTTTTCTGTGTGACTTATTTCACTTAGAATCGTCTTACCTAAATCCACTCATCATGCTGCTACTAGCCTTATGACATTGATTTCATGGCTGAGTGATATTCCATTGTACATAAGGACCACAACTTTTTTATCCATTTTTCGCTTTCCTGGGATATTTAAGGTGGAAGGAAGTGGAGGTCCTTGTCAACAGAGCAGCCCTAAACTTTGGGGTGCTTGTGTCTTGCTGATTTTCAATTTTCCCACTTTATCCCCCCATGCGTGGAAGTGCCCTATGCTCTCTAAGCTGTGTTTTTTAGATGTTTCAGGACACACCGTACACTTCTCCAGAGTGGCTGTTGGCAATTTACATCCCGCCCATCAGTGTAGCAAGGCTCCCATTTCTCCATGGCCTGTCCTGCATTTCTGGTTTTGACAGTTTTTTCAGCATGGCCCTTTTGACCGATGGGAAGCGAGACTTCTTTGTAGCGCTGATTTGCCTTTCCAGGTTGCTTGGTTGGCCAAAAAGGGCGTATGCGTTTTTTCCTGAATATATTCAGGAAAAAACGCATACGCCCTTTTTGGCCAAGGGCATCATTGTCAACGTTTTGCCGCTTTTCATGTGCTTTAAAGGCGATTCGAATCTACCTCCTGAAATCTGTTTCCTGCAATTCTGCCTTGATTTCAAATCCTCTCCTTTGCCTTCCCTCAATATATTTGTGGACGAGAGTTATGATTTATAACTCTGCATGTTTGTGAATTGCAGTGCCCTGAAGCTCCATTTTACAAGTCGGTTTTTTGGGAGCTGGCCGAAAAAGCGCAGGATGGCTTCAGGCCCTGTTCTGGTTCAGGGGGGCAGGCTGAGTCTGTGGTTAATTCTTCTTCCTGATGGGAAAATAGAGTGGCCTGTGCCTGTCCCAACACCAAGAGCTAGTCTCTCATTGGTTCCCCGTCTTCCCGTTCATCCTCAGGACAAATTGCAACCTGTACGGAACAGGAGGTTAAAGGTGCTGATGCTCCAAGTAGGGAGATTGCTAGTAAAGTGGCTGGAATGGCGAACCCGAGCACAAGGAGATGAGAAATGAGGTGCGTTTTAGAAACCTTTCCCCATCACACGGTGTACCATCTTCTGGGTTTCTCATGCATGTTTTCGATGTAGGAAGATGCCCTTGAACCTGGAGATTTGGGACCCATGCGATGGGTAGCACGCAGTATTACTTTAAAGGGTCTGCGTTTGCTCACCCAACCTCACCAAACCTCTCAGCCCCAAGAGTGTCCACCCTTATGTCTCATCCAGCTGTGGGTCTAGATATGGTCAATCCAGGTTGCATCACAGCCCCTGAACGAATTGTGTAAGAATTTCTCTCTCTTTCCCTGTCTTTGTTTCATGGGTTTTTAAAAGTAATTTATTTTTATAATGGGGTTTAGCTGCTTTTCACGGCTGTGTTTAGGCCGCTTTACACCCACTTGACACACTAACAGAGAGATATCAATACATAGGTTTTAAGATTATTACTAGTCAGATATATTCTTGTGCGGTGAATCGGGCGTGTTGAGTCCAGTTCTCTGAGCAAGGAGTAGGTCTTGTCTATTCCATATTGGGTTTATGGAACGGTATCTGAGCTAATTTGAAACTCTTGTTTTATGTATCACCCCACCTCACCTTTCCCGTTAAGCAGCCATAGTGTGTTTTCTGCATGTGTGACTCTGTTCTGTTTTGTAATTCAGTTCAAGTGTAACGGTTTTTACATTCCCTCTATAAGTGACACCTTAAGAGAAGTGTCCTTTTCTGTGTGACTTATTTCACTTAGAATCGTCTTACCTAAATCCACTCATCATGCTGCTACTAGCCTTATGACATTGATTTCATGGTTGAGTGATATTCCATTGTACATAAGGACCACAACTTTTTTATCCATTTTTCGCTTTCCTGGGATATTTAAGGTGGAATGAAGTGGAGGTCCTTGTCAACAGAGCAGCCCTAAACTTTGGGGTGCTTGTGTCTTGCTGATTTTCAATTTTCCCACTTTATCCCCCCATGCGTGGAAGTGCCCTATGCTCTCTAAGCTGTGTTTTTTAGATGTTTCAGGACACACCGTACACTTCTCCAGAGTGGCTGTTGGCAATTTACATCCCGCCCATCAGTGTAGCAAGGCTCCCATTTCTCCATGGCCTGTCCTGCATTTCTGGTTTTGACAGTTTTTTCAGCATGGCCCTTTGGACCGATGGGAAGCGAGACTTCTTTGTAGCGCTGATTTGCCTTTCCAGGTTGCTTGGTTGGCCAAAAAGGGCGTATGCGTTTTTTCCTGAATATATTCAGGAAAAAACGCATACGCCCTTTTTGGCCAAGGGCATCATTGTCAACGTTTTGCCGCTTTTCATGTGCTTTAAAGGCGATTCGAATCTACCTCCTGAAATCTGTTTCCTGCAATTCTGCCTTGATTTCAAATCCTCTCCTTTGCCTTCCCTCAATATATTTGTGGACGAGAGTTATGATTTATAACTCTGCATGTTTGTGAATTGCAGTGCCCTGAAGCTCCATTTTACAAGTCGGTTTTTTGGGAGCTGGCCGAAAAAGCGCAGGATGGCTTCAGGCCCTGTTCTGGTTCAGGGGGGCAGGCTGAGTCTGTGGTTAATTCTTCTTCCTGATGGGAAAATAGAGTGGCCTGTGCCTGTCCCAACACCAAGAGCTAGTCTCTCATTGGTTCCCCGTCTTCCCGTTCATCCTCAGGACAAATTGCAACCTGTACGGAACAGGAGGTTAAAGGTGCTGATGCTCCAAGTAGGGAGATTGCTAGTAAAGTGGCTGGAATGGCGAACCCGAGCACAAGGAGATGAGAAATGAGGTGCGTTTTAGAAACCTTTCCCCATCACACGGTGTACCATCTTCTGGGTTTCTCATGCATGTTTTCGATGTAGGAAGATGCCCTTGAACCTGGAGATTTGGGACCCATGCGATGGGTAGCACGCAGTATTACTTTAAAGGGTCTGCGTTTGCTCACCCAACCTCACCAAACCTCTCAGCCCCAAGAGTGTCCACCCTTATGTCTCATCCAGCTGTGGGTCTAGATATGGTCAATCCAGGTTGCATCACAGCCCCTGAACGAATTGTGTAAGAATTTCTCTCTCTTTCCCTGTCTTTGTTTCATGGGTTTTTAAAAGTAATTTATTTTTATAATGGGGTTTAGCTGCTTTTCACGGCTGTGTTTAGGCCGCTTTACACCCACTTGACACACTAACAGAGAGATATCAATACATAGGTTTTAAGATTATTACTAGTCAGATATATTCTTGTGCGGTGAATCGGGCGTGTTGAGTCCAGTTCTCTGAGCAAGGAGTAGGTCTTGTCTATTCCATATTGGGTTTATGGAACGGTATCTGAGCTAATTTGAAACTCTTGTTTTATGTATCACCCCACCTCACCTTTCCCGTTAAGCAGCCATAGTGTGTTTTCTGCATGTGTGACTCTGTTCTGTTTTGTAATTCAGTTCAAGTGTAACGGTTTTTACATTCCCTCTATAAGTGACACCTTAAGAGAAGTGTCCTTTTCTGTGTGACTTATTTCACTTAGAATCGTCTTACCTAAATCCACTCATCATGCTGCTACTAGCCTTATGACATTGATTTCATGGTTGAGTGATATTCCATTGTACATAAGGACCACAACTTTTTTATCCATTTTTCGCTTTCCTGGGATATTTAAGGTGGAATGAAGTGGAGGTCCTTGTCAACAGAGCAGCCCTAAACTTTGGGGTGCTTGTGTCTTGCTGATTTTCAATTTTCCCACTTTATCCCCCCATGCGTGGAAGTGCCCTATGCTCTCTAAGCTGTGTTTTTTAGATGTTTCAGGACACACCGTACACTTCTCCAGAGTGGCTGTTGGCAATTTACATCCCGCCCATCAGTGTAGCAAGGCTCCCATTTCTCCATGGCCTGTCCTGCATTTCTGGTTTTGACAGTTTTTTCAGCATGGCCCTTTGGACCGATGGGAAGCGAGACTTCTTTGTAGCGCTGATTTGCCTTTCCAGGTTGCTTGGTTGGCCAAAAAGGGCGTATGCGTTTTTTCCTGAATATATTCAGGAAAAAACGCATACGCCCTTTTTGGCCAAGGGCATCATTGTCAACGTTTTGCCGCTTTTCATGTGCTTTAAAGGCGATTCGAATCTACCTCCTGAAATCTGTTTCCTGCAATTCTGCCTTGATTTCAAATCCTCTTCTTTGCCTTCCCTCAATATATTTGTGGACGAGAGTTATGATTTATAACTCTGCATGTTTGTGAATTGCAGTGCCCTGAAGCTCCATTTTACAAGTCGGTTTTTTGGGAGCTGGCCGCAAAAGCGCAGGATGGCTTCAGGCCCTGTTCTGGTTCAGGGGGGCAGGCTGAGCCAGTGGTTAATTCTTCTTCCTGATGGGAAAATAGAGTGGCCTGTGCCTGTCCCAACACCAAGAGCTAGTCTCTCATTGGTTCCCCGTCTTCCCGTTCATCCTCAGGACAAATTGCAACCTGTACAGAACAGGAGGTTAAAGGTGCTGATGCTCCAAGTAGGGAGATTGCTAGTAAAGTGGCTGGAATGGCGAACCCGAGCACAAGGAGATGAGAAATGAGGTGCGTTTTAGAAACCTTTCCCCATCACACGGTGTACCATCTTCTGGGTTTCTCATGCATGTTTTCGATGTAGGAAGATGCCCTTGAACCTGGAGATTTGGGACCCATGCGATGGGTAGCACGCAGTATTACTTTAAAGGGTCTGCGTTTGCTCACCCAACCTCACCAAACCTCTCAGCCCCAAGAGTGTCCACCCTTATGTCTCATCCAGCTGTGGGTCTAGATATGGTCAATCCAGGTTGCATCACAGCCCCTTAACGAATTGTGTAAGAATTTCTCTCTCTTTCCCTGTCTTTGTTTCATGGGTTTTTAAAAGTAATTTATTTTTATAATGGGGTTTAGCTGCTTTTCACGGCTGTGTTTAGGCCGCTTTACACCCACTTGACACACTAACAGAGAGATATCAATACATAGGTTTTAAGATTATTACTGGTCAGATATATTCTTGTGCGGGTAATCGGGCGTGTTGAGTCCAGTTCTCTGAGCAAGGAGTAGGTCTTGTCTATTACATATTGGGTTTATGGAACGGTATCTGAGCTAATTTGAAACTCTTGTTTTATGTATCACCCCACCTCACCTTTCCAGTTAAGCAGCCATAGTGTGTTTTCTGCATGTGTGACTCTGTTCTGTTTTGTAATTCAGTTCAAGTGTAACGGTTTTTACATTCCCTCTATAAGTGACACCTTATGAGAAGTGTCCTTTTCTGTGTGACTTATTTCACTTAGAATCGTCTTACCTAAATCCACTCATCATGCTGCTACTAGCCTTATGACATTGATTTCATGGCTGAGTGATATTCCATTGTACATAAGGACCACAACTTTTTTATCCATTTTTCGCTTTCCTGGGATATTTAAGGTGGAAGGAAGTGGAGGTCCTTGTCAACAGAGCAGCCCTAAACTTTGGGGTGCTTGTGTCTTGCTGATTTTCAATTTTCCCACTTTATCCCCCCATGCGTGGAAGTGCCCTATGCTCTCTAAGCTGTGTTTTTTAGATGTTTCAGGACACACCGTACACTTCTCCAGAGTGGCTGTTGGCAATTTACATCCCGCCCATCAGTGTAGCAAGGCTCCCATTTCTCCATGGCCTGTCCTGCATTTCTGGTTTTGACACTTTTTTCAGCATGGCCCTTTTGACCAATGGGAAGCGAGACTTCTTTGTAGCGCTGATTTGCCTTTCCAGGTTGCTTGGTTGGCCAAAAAGGGCGTATGCGTTTTTTCCTGAATATATTCAGGAAAAAACGCATACGCCCTTTTTGGCCAAGGGCATCATTGTCAACGTTTTGCCGCTTTTCATGTGCTTTAAAGGCGATTCGAATCTACCTCCTGAAATCTGTTTCCTGCAATTCTGCCTTGATTTCAAATCCTCTTCTTTGCCTTCCCTCAATATATTTGTGGACGAGAGTTATCATTTATAACTCTGCAGGTTTGTGAATTGCAGTGCCCTGAAGCTCCATTTTACAAGTCGCTTTTTCGGGAGCCGGCCGCAAAAGCGCAGGATGGCTTCAGGCCCTGTTCTGGTTCCGGGGGGCAGGCTGAGCCTGTGGTTAATTCTTCTTCCTGATGGGAAAATAGAGTGACCTGTGCCTGTCCCAACACCAAGAGCTAGTCTCTCATTGGTTCCCCGTCTTCCCGTTCATCCTCAGGACAAATTGCAACCTGTACGGAACAGGAGGTTAAAGGTGCTGATGCTCCAAGTAGGGAGATTGCTAGTAAAGTGGCTGGAATGGCGAACCCGAGCACAAGGAGATGAGAAATGAGGTGCGTTTTAGAAACCTTTCCCCATCACACGGTGTACCATCTTCTGGGTTTCTCATGCATGTTTTCGATGTAGGAAGATGCCCTTGAACCTGGAGATTTGGGACCCATGCGATGGGTAGCACGCAGTATTACTTTAAAGGGTCTGCGTTTGCTCACCCAACCTCACCAAACCTCTCAGCCCCAAGAGTGTCCACCCTTATGTCTCATCCAGCTGTGGGTCTAGATATGGTCAATCCAGGTTGCATCACAGCTCCTGAACGAATTGTGTAAGAATTTCTCTCTGTTTCCCTGTCTTTGTTTCATGGGTTTTTAAAAGTAATTTATTTTTATAATGGGGTTTAGCTGCTTTTCACGGCTGTGTTTAGGCCGCTTTACACCCACTTGACACACTAACAGAGAGATATCAATACATAGGTTTTAAGATTATTACTAGTCAGATATATTCTTGTGCGGTGAATCGGGAGTGTTGAGTCCAGTTCTCTGAGCAAGGAGTAGGTCTTGTCTATTACATATTGGGTTTATGGAACGGTATCTGAGCTAATTTGAAACTCTTGTTTTATGTATCACCCCACCTCACCTTTCCCGTTAAGCAGCCATAGTGTGTTTTCTGCATGTGTGACTCTGTTCTGTTTTGTAATTCAGTTCAAGTGTAACGGTTTTTACATTCCCTCTATAAGTGACACCTTATGAGAAGTGTCCTTTTCTGTGTGACTTATTTCACTTAGAATCGTCTTACCTAAATCCACTCATCATGCTGCTACTAGCCTTATGACATTGATTTCATGGCTGAGTGATATTCCATTGTACATAAGGACCACAACTTTTTTATCCATTTTTCGCTTTCCTGGGATATTTAAGGTGGAAGGAAGTGGAGGTCCTTGTCAACAGAGCAGCCCTAAACTTTGGGGTGCTTGTGTCTTGCTGATTTTCAATTTTCCCACTTTATCCCCCCATGCGTGGAAGTGCCCTATGCTCTCTAAGCTGGGTTTTTTAGATGTTTCAGGACACACCGTACACTTCTCCAGAGTGGCTGTTGGCAATTTACATCCCGCCCATCAGTGTAGCAAGGATCCCATTTCTCCATGGCCTGTCCTGCATTTCTGGTTTTGACACTTTTTTCAGCATGGCCCTTTTGACCGATGGGAAGCGAGACTTCTTTGTAGCGCTGATTTGCCTTTCCAGGTTGCTTGGTTGGCCAAAGAGGGCGTATGCGTTTTTTCCTGAATATATTCAGGAAAAAACGCATACGTCCTTTTTGGGCAAGGGCATCATTGTCAACGTTTTGCCGCTTTTCATGTGCTTTTAAGGCGATTCGAATCTACCTCCTGAAATCTGTTTCCTGCAATTCTGCCTTGATTTCAAATCCTCTTCTTTGCCTTCCCTCAATATATTTGTGGACGAGAGTTATCATTTATAACTCTGCAGGTTTGTGAATTGCAGTGCCCTGAAGCTCCATTTTACAAGTCGCTTTTTTGGGAGCCGGCCGCAAAAGCGCAGGATGGCTTCAGGCCCTGTTCTGGTTCCGGGGGGCAGGCTGAGCCTGTGGTTAATTCTTCTTCCTGATGGGAAAATAGAGTGACCTGTGCCTGTCCCAACACCAAGAGCTAGTCTCTCATTGGTTCCCCGTCTTCCCGTTCATCCTCAGGACAAATTGCAACCTGTACGGAACAGGAGGTTAAAGGTGCTGATGCTCCAAGTAGGGAGATTGCTAGTAAAGTGGCTGGAATGGCGAACCCGAGCACAAGGAGATGAGAAATGAGGTGCGTTTTAGAAACCATTCCCCATCACACGGTGTACCATCTTCTGGGTTTCTCATGCATGTTTTCGATGTAGGAAGATGCCCTTGAACTTGGAGATTTGGGACCCATGCGATGGGTAGCACGCAGTATTACTTTAAAGGGTCTGCGTTTGCTCACCCAACCTCACCAAACCTCTCAGCCCCAAGAGTGTCCACCCTTATGTCTCATCCAGCTGTGGGTCTAGATATGGTCAATCCAGGTTGCATCACAGCTCCTGAACGAATTGTGTAAGAATTTCTCTCTCTTTCCCTGTCTTTGTTTCATGGGTTTTTAAAAGTAATTTATTTTTATAATGGGGTTTAGCTGCTTTTCACGGCTGTGTTTATGCCGCTTTACACCCACTTGACACACTAACAGAGAGATATCAATACATAGGTTTTAAGATTATTACTACTCAGATATATTCTTGTGCGGTGAATCGGGAGTGTTGAGTCCAGTTCTCTGAGCAAGGAGTAGGTCTTGTCTATTACATATTGGGTTTATGGAACGGTATCTGAGCTAATTTGAAACTCTTGTTTTATGTATAACCCCACCTCACCTTTCCCGTTAAGCAGCCATAGTGTGTTTTCTGCATGTGTGACTCTGTTCTGTTTTGTAATTCAGTTCAAGTGTAACGGTTTTTACATTCCCTCTATAAGTGACACCTTATGAGAAGTGTCCTTTTCTGTGTGACTTATTTCACTTAGAATCGTCTTACCTAAATCCACTCATCATGCTGCTACTAGCCTTATGACATTGATTTCATGGCTGAGTGATATTCCATTGTACATAAGGACCACAACTTTTTTATCCATTTTTCGCTTTCCTGGGATATTTAAGGTGGAAGGAAGTGGAGGTCCTTGTCAACAGAGCAGCCCTAAACTTTGGGGTGCTTGTGTCTTGCTGATTTTCAATTTTCCCACTTTATCCCCCCATGCGTGGAAGTGCCCTATGCTCTCTAAGCTGTGTTTTTTAGATGTTTCAGGACACACCGTACACTTCTCAGAGTGGCTGTTGGCAATTTACATCCCGCCCATCAGTGTAGCAAGGCTCCCATTTCTCCATGGCCTGTCCTGCATTTCTGGTTTTGACACTTTTTTCAGCATGGCCCTTTTGACCGATGGGAAGCGAGACTTCTTTGTAGCGCTGATTTGCCTTTCCAGGTTGCTTGGTTGGCCAAAAAGGGCGTATGCGTTTTTTCCTGAATATATTCAGGAAAAAACGCATACGCCCTTTTTGGCCAAGGGCATCATTGTCAACGTTTTGCCGCTTTTCATGTGCTTTAAAGGCGATTCGAATCTACCTCCTGAAATCTGTTTCCTGCAATTCTGCCTTGATTTCAAATCCTCTTCTTTGCCTTCCCTCAATATATTTGTGGACGAGAGTTATGATTTATATCTCTGCATGTTTGTGAATTGCAGTGCCCTGAAGCTCCATTTTACAAGTCGGTTTTTTGGGAGCTGGCCGCAAAAGCGCAGGATGGCTTCAGGCCCTGTTCTGGTTCAGGGGGGCAGGCTGAGTCTGTGGTTAATTCTTCTTCCTGATGGGAAAATAGAGTGGCCTGTGCCTGTCCCAACACCAAGAGCTAGTCTCTCATTGGTTCCCCGTCTTCCCGTTCATCCTCAGGACAAATTGCAACCTGTACGGAACAGGAGGTTAAAGGTGCTGATGCTCCAAGTAGGGAGATTGCTAGTAAAGTGGCTGGAATGGCGAACCCGAGCACAAGGAGATGAGAAATGAGGTGCGTTTTAGAAACCTTTCCCCATCACACGGTGTACCATCTTCTGGGTTTCTCATGCATGTTTTCGATGTAGGAAGATGCCCTTGAACCTGGAGATTTGGGACCCATGCGATGGGTAGCACGCAGTATTACTTTAAAGGGTCTGCGTTTGCTCACCCAACCTCACCAAACCTCTCAGCCCCAAGAGTGTCCACCCTTATGTCTCATCCAGCTGTGGGTCTAGATATGGTCAATCCAGGTTGCATCACAGCCCCTGAACGAATTGTGTAAGAATTTCTCTCTTTCCCTGTCTTTGTTTCATGGGTTTTTAAAAGTAATTTATTTTTATAATGGGGTTTAGCTGCTTTTCACGGCTGTGTTTAGGCCGCTTTACACCCACTTGACACACTAACAGAGAGATATCAATACATAGGTTTTAAGATTATTACTGGTCAGATATATTCTTGTGCGGTGAATCGGGCGTGTTGAGTCCAGTTCTCTGAGCAAGGAGTAGGTCTTGTCTATTCCATATTGGATTTATGGAACGGTATCTGAGCTAATTTGTAACTCTTGTTTTATGTATCACCCCACCTCACCTTTCCCGTTAAGCAGCCATAGTGTGTTTTCTGCATGTGTGACTCTGTTCTGTTTTGTAATTCAGTTCAAGTGTAACGGTTTTTACATTCCCTCTATAAGTGACACCTTATGAGAAGTGTCCTTTTCTGTGTGACTTATTTCACTTAGAATCGTCTTACCTAAATCCACTCATCATGCTGCTACTAGCCTTATGACATTGATTTCATGGCTGAGTGATATTCCATTGTACATAAGGACCACAACTTTTTTATCCATTTTTCGCTTTCCTGGGATATTTAAGGTGGAATGAAGTGGAGGTCCTTGTCAACAGAGCAGCCCTAAACTTTGGGGTGCTTGTGTCTTGCTGATTTTCAATTTTCCCACTTTATCCCCCCATGCGTGGAAGTGCCCTATGCTCTCTAAGCTGTGTTTTTTAGATGTTTCAGGACACACCGTACACTTCTCCAGAGTGGCTGTTGGCAATTTACATCCCGCCCATCAGTGTAGCAAGGCTCCCATTTCTCCATGGCCTGTCCTGCATTGCTGGTTTTGACACCTTTTTCAGCATGTCCCTTTTGACCGATGGGAAGCGAGACTTCTTTGTAGCGCTGATTTGCCTTTCCAGGTTGCTTGGTTGGCCAAAAAGGGCGTATGCGTTTTTTCCTGAATATATTCTGGAAAAAACGCATATGCCCTTTTTGGCCAAGGGCATCATTGTCAACGTTTTGCCGCTTTTCATGTGCTTTAAAGGCGATTCGAATCTACCTCCTGAAATCTGTTTCCTGCAATTCTGCCTTGATTTCAAATCCTCTTCTTTGCCTTCCCTCAATATATTTGTGGACGAGAGTTATGATTTATAACTCTGAATGTTTGTGAATTGCAGTGCCCTGAAGCTCCATTTTACAAGTCGGTTTTTTGGGAGCTGGCCGCAAAAGCGCAGGATGGCTTCAGGCCCTGTTCTGGTTCAGGGGGGCAGGCTGAGCCTGTGGTTAATTCTTCTTCCTGATGGGAAAATAGAGTGGCCTGTGCCTGTCCCAACACCAAGAGCTAGTCTCTCATTGGTTCCCCGTCTTCCCGTTCATCCTCAGGACAAATTGCAACCTGTACGGAACAGGAGGTTAAAGGTGCTGATGCTCCAAGTAGGGAGATTGCTAGTAAAGTGGCTGGAATGGCGAACCCGAGCACAAGGAGATGAGAAATGAGGTGCGTTTTAGAAACCTTTCCCCATCACACGGTGTACCATCTTCTGGGTTTCTCAGGCATGTTTTCGATGTAGGAAGATGCCCTTGAACCTGGAGATTTGGGACCCATGCGATGGGTAGCACGCAGTATTACTTTAAAGGGTCTGCGTTTGCTCACCCAACCTCACCAAACCTCTCAGCCCCAAGAGTGTCCACCCTTATGTCTCATCCAGCTGTGGGTCTAGATATGGTCAATCCAGGTTGCATCACAGCCCCTGAACGAATTGTGTAAGAATTTCTCTCTCTTTCCCTGTCTTTGTTTCATGGGTTTTTAAAAGTAATTTATTTTTATAATGGGGTTTAACTGCTTTTCACGGCTGTGTTTAGGCCGCTTTACACCCACTTGACCCACTAACAGAGAGATATCAATACATAGGTTTTAAGATTATTACTGGTCAGATATATTCTTGTGCGGTGAATCGGGCGTGTTGAGTCCAGTTCTCTGAGCAAGGAGTAGTTCTTGTCTATTCCATATTGGGTTTATGGAACGGTATCTGAGCTAATTTGAAACTCTTGTTTTATGTATCACCCCACCTCACCTTTCCCCTTAAGCAGCCATAGTGTGTTTTCTGCATGTGTGACTCTGTTCTGTTTTGTAATTCAGTTCAAGTGTAACGGTTTTTACATTCCCTCTATAAGTGACACCTTATGAGAAGTGTCCTTTTCTGTGTGACTTATTTCACTTAGAATCGTCTTACCTAAATCCACTCATCATGCTGCTACTAGCCTTATGACATTGATTTCATGGCTGAGTGATATTCCATTGTACATAAGGACCACAACTTTTTTATCCATTTTTCGCTTTCCTGGGATATTTAAGGTGGAAGGAAGTGGAGGTCCTTGTCAACAGAGCAGCCCTAAACTTTGGGGTGCTTGTGTCTTGCTGATTTTCAATTTTCCCACTTTATCCCCCCATGCGTGGAAGTGCCCTATGCTCTCTAAGCTGTGTTTTTTAGATGTTTCAGGACACACCGTACACTTCTCCAGAGTGGCTGTTGGCAATTTACATCCCGCCCATCAGTGTAGCAAGGCTCCCATTTCTCCATGGCCTGTCCTGCATTTCTGGTTTTGACACTTTTTTCAGCATGGCCCTTTTGACCGATGGGAAGCGAGACTTCTTTGTAGCGCTGATTTGCCTTTCCAGGTTGCTTGGTTGGCCAAAAAGGGCGTATGCGTTTTTTCCTGAATATATTCAGGAAAAAACGCATACGCCCTTTTTGGCCAAGGGCATCATTGTCAACGTTTTGCCGCTTTTCATGTGCTTTAAAGGCGATTCGAATCTACCTCCTGAAATCTGTTTCCTGCAATTCTGCCTTGATTTCAAATCCTCTCCTTTGCCTTCCCTCAATATATTTGTGGACGAGAGTTATGATTTATAACTCTGCATGTTTGTGAATTGCAGTGCCCTGAAGCTCCATTTTACAAGTCGGTTTTTTGGGAGCTGGCCGCAAAAGCGCAGGATGGCTTCAGGCCCTGTTCTGGTTCAGGGGGGCAGGCTGAGTCTGTGGTTAATTCTTCTTCCTGATGGGAAAATAGAGTGGCCTGTGCCTGTCCCAACACCAAGAGCTAGTCTCTCATTGGTTCCCCGTCTTCCCGTTCATCCTCAGGACAAATTGCAACCTGTACGGAACAGGAGGTTAAAGGTGCTGATGCTCCAAGTAGGGAGATTGCTAGTAAAGTGGCTGGAATGGCGAACCCGAGGACAAGGAGATGAGAAATGAGGTGCGTTTTAGAAACCTTTCCCCATCACACGGTGTACCATCTTCTGGGTTTCTCATGCATGTTTTCGATGTAGGAAGATGCCCTTGAACCTGGAGATTTGGGACCCATGCGATGGGTAGCACGCAGTATTACTTTAAAGGGTCTGCGTTTGCTCACCCAACCTCACCAAACCTCTCAGCCCCAAGAGTGTCCACCCTTATGTCTCATCCAGCTGTGGGTCTAGATATGGTCAATCCAGGTTGCATCACAGCCCCTGAACGAATTGTGTAAGAATTTCTCTCTCTTTCCCTGTCTTTGTTTCATGGGTTTTTAAAAGTAATTTATTTTTATAATGGGGTTTAGCTGCTTTTCACGGCTGTGTTTAGGCCGCTTTACACCCACTTGACACACTAACAGAGAGATATCAATACATAGGTTTTAAGATTATTACTGGTCAGATATATTCTTGTGCGGTGAATCGGGCGTGTTGAGTCCAGTTCTCTGAGCAAGGAGTAGGTCTTGTCTATTCCATATTGGGTTTATGGAACGGTATCTGAGCTAATTTGAAACTCTTGTTTTATGTATCACCCCACCTCACCTTTCCCGTTAAGCAGCCATAGTGTGTTTTCTGCATGTGTGACTCTGTTCTGTTTTGTAATTCAGTTCAAGTGTAACGGTTTTTACATTCCCTCTATAAGTGACACCTTATGAGAAGTGTCCTTTTCTGTGTGACTTATTTCACTTAGAATCGTCTTACCTAAATCCACTCATCATGCTGCTACTAGCCTTATGACATTGATTTCATGGTTGAGTGATATTCCATTGTACATAAGGACCACAACTTTTTTATCCATTTTTCGCTTTCCTGGGATATTTAAGGTGGAATGAAGTGGAGGTCCTTGTCAACAGAGCAGCCCTAAACTTTGGGGTGCTTGTGTCTTGCTGATTTTCAATTTTCCCACTTTATCCCCCCATGCGTGGAAGTGCCCTATGCTCTCTAAGCTGTGTTTTTTAGATGTTTCAGGACACACCGTACACTTCTCCAGAGTGGCTGTTGGCAATTTACATCCCGCCCATCAGTGTAGCAAGGCTCCCATTTCTCCATGGCCTGTCCTGCATTTCTGGTTTTGACACTTTTTTCAGCATGGCCCTTTTGACCGATGGGAAGCGAGACTTCTTTGTAGCGCTGATTTGCCTTTCCAGGTTGCTTGGTTGGCCAAAAAGGGCGTATGCGTTTTTTCCTGAATATATTCAGGAAAAAACGCATACGCCCTTTTTGGCCAAGGGCATCATTGTCAACGTTTTGCCGCTTTTCATGTGCTTTAAAGGCGATTCGAATCTACCTCCTGAAATCTGTTTCCTGCAATTCTGCCTTGATTTCAAATCCTCTCCTTTGCCTTCCCTCAATATATTTGTGGACGAGAGTTATGATTTATAACTCTGCATGTTTTTGAATTGCAGTGCCCTGAAGCTCCATTTTACAAGTCGGTTTTTTGGGAGCTGGCCGCAAAAGCGCAGGATGGCTTCAGGCCCTGTTCTGGTTCAGGGGGGCAGGCTGAGTCTGTGGTTAATTCTTCTTCCTGATGGGAAAATAGAGTGGCCTGTGCCTGTCCCAACACCAAGAGCTAGTCTCTCATTGGTTCCCCGTCTTCCCGTTCATCCTCAGGACAAATTGCAACCTGTACGGAACAGGAGGTTAAAGGTGCTGATGCTCCAAGTAGGGAGATTGCTAGTAAAGTGGCTGGAATGGCGAACCCGAGGACAAGGAGATGAGAAATGAGGTGCGTTTTAGAAACCTTTCCCCATCACACGGTGTACCATCTTCTGGGTTTCTCATGCATGTTTTCGATGTAGGAAGATGCCCTTGAACCTGGAGATTTGGGACCCATGCGATGGGTAGCACGCAGTATTACTTTAAAGGGTCTGCGTTTGCTCACCCAACCTCACCAAACCTCTCAGCCCCAAGAGTGTCCACCCTTATGTCTCATCCAGCTGTGGGTCTAGATATGGTCAATCCAGGTTGCATCACAGCCCCTGAACGAATTGTGTAAGAATTTCTCTCTCTTTCCCTGTCTTTGTTTCATGGGTTTTTAAAAGTAATTTATTTTTATAATGGGGTTTAGCTGCTTTTCACGGCTGTGTTTAGGCCGCTTTACACCCACTTGACACACTAACAGAGAGATATCAATACATAGGTTTTAAGATTATTACTGGTCAGATATATTCTTGTGCGGTGAATCGGGCGTGTTGAGTCCAGTTCTCTGAGCAAGGAGTAGGTCTTGTCTATTCCATATTGGGTTTATGGAACGGTATCTGAGCTAATTTGAAACTCTTGTTTTATGTATCACCCCACCTCACCTTTCCCGTTAAGCAGCCATAGTGTGTTTTCTGCATGTGTGACTCTGTTCTGTTTTGTAATTCAGTTCAAGTGTAACGGTTTTTACATTCCCTCTATAAGTGACACCTTATGAGAAGTGTCCTTTTCTGTGTGACTTATTTCACTTAGAATCGTCTTACCTAAATCCACTCATCATGCTGCTACTAGCCTTATGACATTGATTTCATGGTTGAGTGATATTCCATTGTACATAAGGACCACAACTTTTTTATCCATTTTTCGCTTTCCTGGGATATTTAAGGTGGAATGAAGTGGAGGTCCTTGTCAACAGAGCAGCCCTAAACTTTGGGGTGCTTGTGTCTTGCTGATTTTCAATTTTCCCACTTTATCCCCCCATGCGTGGAAGTGCCCTATGCTCTCTAAGCTGTGTTTTTTAGATGTTTCAGGACACACCGTACACTTCTCCAGAGTGGCTGTTGGCAATTTACATCCCGCCCATCAGTGTAGCAAGGCTCCCATTTCTCCATGGCCTGTCCTGCATTTCTGGTTTTGACAGTTTTTTCAGCATGGCCCTTTGGACCGATGGGAAGCGAGACTTCTTTGTAGCGCTGATTTGCCTTTCCAGGTTGCTTGGTTGGCCAAAAAGGGCGTATGCGTTTTTTCCTGAATATATTCAGGAAAAAACGCATACGCCCTTTTTGGCCAAGGGCATCATTGTCAACGTTTTGCCGCTTTTCATGTGCTTTAAAGGCGATTCGAATCTACCTCCTGAAATCTGTTTCCTGCAATTCTGCCTTGATTTCAAATCCTCTTCTTTGCCTTCCCTCAATATATTTGTGGACGAGAGTTATGATTTATAACTCTGCAGGTTTGTGAATTGCAGTGCCCTGAAGCTCCATTTTACAAGTCGGTTTTTTGGGAGCTGGCCGCAAAAGCGCAGGATGGCTTCAGGCCCTGTTCTGGTTCAGGGGGGCAGGCTGAGCCTGTGGTTAATTCTTCTTCCTGATGGGAAAATAGAGTGGCCTGTGCCTGTCCCAACACCAAGAGCTAGTCTCTCATTGGTTCCCCGTCTTCCCGTTCATCCTCAGGACAAATTGCAACCTGTACAGAACAGGAGGTTAAAGGTGCTGATGCTCCAAGTAGGGAGATTGCTAGTAAAGTGGCTGGAATGGCGAACCCGAGCACAAGGAGATGAGAAATGAGGTGCGTTTTAGAAACCTTTCCCCATCACACGGTGTACCATCTTCTGGGTTTCTCATGCATGTTTTCGATGTAGGAAGATGCCCTTGAACCTGGAGATTTGGGACCCATGCGATGGGTAGCACGCAGTATTACTTTAAAGGGTCTGCGTTTGCTCACCCAACCTCACCAAACCTCTCAGCCCCAAGAGTGTCCACCCTTATGTCTCATCCAGCTGTGGGTCTAGATATGGTCAATCCAGGTTGCATCACAGCCCCTTAACGAATTGTGTAAGAATTTCTCTCTCTTTCCCTGTCTATGTTTCATGGGTTTTTAAAAGTAATTTATTTTTATAATGGGGTTTAGCTGCTTTTCACGGCTGTGTTTAGGCCGCTTTACACCCACTTGACACACTAACAGAGAGATATCAATACATAGGTTTTAAGATTATTACTGGTCAGATATATTCTTGTGCGGTGAATCGGGCGTGTTGAGTCCAGTTCTCTGAGCAAGGAGTAGGTCTTGTCTATTACATATTGGGTTTATGGAACGGTATCTGAGCTAATTTGAAACTCTTGTTTTATGTATCACCCCACCTCACCTTTCCAGTTAAGCAGCCATAGTGTGTTTTCTGCATGTGTGACTCTGTTCTGTTTTGTAATTCAGTTCAAGTGTAACGGTTTTTACATTCCCTCTATAAGTGACACCTTATGAGAAGTGTCCTTTTCTGTGTGACTTATTTCACTTAGAATCGTCTTACCTAAATCCACTCATCATGCTGCTACTAGCCTTATGACATTGATTTCATGGCTGAGTGATATTCCATTGTACATAAGGACCACAACTTTTTTATCCATTTTTCGCTTTCCTGGGATATTTAAGGTGGAAGGAAGTGGAGGTCCTTGTCAACAGAGCAGCCCTAAACTTTGGGGTGCTTGTGTCTTGCTGATTTTCAATTTTCCCACTTTATCCCCCCATGCGTGGAAGTGCCCTATGCTCTCTAAGCTGTGTTTTTTAGATGTTTCAGGACACACCGTACACTTCTCCAGAGTGGCTGTTGGCAATTTACATCCCGCCCATCAGTGTAGCAAGGCTCCCATTTCTCCATGGCCTGTCCTGCATTTCTGGTTTTGACACTTTTTTCAGCATGGCCCTTTTGACCGATGGGAAGCGAGACTTCTTTGTAGCGCTGATTTGCCTTTCCAGGTTGCTTGGTTGGCCAAAAAGGGCGTATGCGTTTTTTCCTGAATATATTTAGGAAAAAACGCATACGCCCTTTTTGGCCAAGGGCATCATTGTCAACGTTTTGCCGCTTTTCATGTGCTTTAAAGGCGATTCGAATCTACCTCCTGAAATCTGTTTCCTGCAATTCTGCCTTGATTTCAAATCCTCTTCTTTGCCTTCCCTCAATATATTTGTGGACGAGAGTTATCATTTATAACTCTGCAGGTTTGTGAATTGCAGTGCCCTGAAGCTCCATTTTACAAGTCGCTTTTTTGGGAGCCGGCCGCAAAAGCGCCGGATGGCTTCAGGCCCTGTTCTGGTTCAGGGGGGCAGGCTGAGCCTGTGGTTAATTCTTCTTCCTGATGGGAAAATAGAGTGACCTGTGCCTGTCCCAACACCAAGAGCTAGTCTCTCATTGGTTCCCCGTCTTCCCGTTCATCCTCAGGACAAATTGCAACCTGTACGGAACAGGAGGTTAAAGGTGCTGATGCTCCAAGTAGGGAGATTGCTAGTAAAGTGGCTGGAATGGTGAACCCGAGCACAAGGAGATGAGAAATGAGGTGCGTTTTAGAAACCTTTCCCCATCACACGGTGTACCATCTTCTGGGTTTCTCATGCATGTTTTCGATGTAGGAAGATGCCCTTGACCCTGGAGATTTGGGACCCATGCGATGGGTAGCACGCAGTATTACTTTAAAGGGTCTGCGTTTGCTCACCCAACCTCACCAAACCTCTCAGCCCCAAGAGTGTCCACCCTTATGTCTCATCCAGCTGTGGGTCTAGATATGGTCAATCCAGGTTGCATCACAGCTCCTGAACGAATTGTGTAAGAATTTCTCTCTCTTTCCCTGTCTTTTTTTCATGGGTTTTTAAAAGTAATTTATATTTATAATGGGGTTTAGCTGCTTTTCACGGCTGTGTTTATGCCGCTTTACACCCACTTGACACACTAACAGAGAGATATCAATACATAGGTTTTAAGATTATTACTAGTCAGATATATTCTTGTGCGGTGAATCGGGCGTGTTGAGTCCAGTTCTCTGAGCAAGGAGTAGGTCTTGTCTATTACATATTGGGTTTATGGAACGGTATCTGAGCTAATTTGAAACTCTTGTTTTATGTATCACCCCACCTCACCTTTCCCGTTAAGCAGCCATAGTGTGTTTTCTGCATGTGTGACTCTGTTCTGTATTGTAAGTCAGTTCAAGTGTAACGGTTTTTACATTCCCTCTATAAGTGACACCTTATGAGAAGTGTCCTTTTCTGTGTGACTTATTTCACTTAGAATCGTCTTACCTAAATCCACTCATCATGCTGCTACTAGCCTTATGACATTGATTTCATGGCTGAGTGATATTCCATTGTACATAAGGACCACAACTTTTTTATCCATTTTTCGCTTTCCTGGGATATTTAAGGTGGAATGAAGTGGAGGTCCTTGTCAACAGAGCAGCCCTAAACTTTGGGGTGCTTGTGTCTTGCTGATTTTCACTTTTCCCACTTTATCCCCCCATGCGTGGAAGTGCCCTATGCTCTCTAAGCTGTGTTTTTTAGATGTTTCAGGACACACCGTACACTTCTCCAGAGTGGCTGTTGGCAATTTACATCCCGCCCATCAGTGTAGCAAGGCTCCCATTTCTCCATGGCCTGTCCTGCATTTCTGGTTTTGACACTTTTTTCAGCATGGCCCTTTGGACCGATGGGAAGCGAGACTTCTTTGTAGCGCTGATTTGCCTTTCCAGGTTGCTTGGTTGGCCAAAAAGGGCGTATGCGTTTTTTCCTGAATATATTCAGGAAAAAACGCATACGCCCTTTTTGGCCAAGGGCATCATTGTCAACGTTTTGCCGCTTTTCATGTGCTTTAAAGGCGATTCGAATCTACCTCCTGAAATCTGTTTCCTGCAATTCTGCCTTGATTTCAAATCCTCTTCTTTGCCTTCCCTCAATATATTTGTGGACGAGAGTTATCATTTATAACTCTGCAGGTTTGTGAATTGCAGTGCCCTGAAGCTCCATTTTACAAGTCGGTTTTTTGGGAGCTGGCCGCAAAAGCGCAGGATGGCTTCAGGCCCTGTTCTGGTTCAGGGGGGCAGGCTGAGCCTGTGGTTAATTCTTCTTCCTGATGGGAAAATAGAGTGGCCTGTGCCTTTCCCAACACCAAGAGCTAGTCTCTCATTGGTTCCCCGTCTTCCCGTTCATCCTCAGGACAAATTGCAACCTGTACGGAACAGGAGGTTAAAGGTGCTGATGCTCCAAGTAGGGAGATTGCTAGTAAAGTGGCTGGAATGGCGAACCCGAGCACAAGGAGATGAGAAATGAGGTGCGTTTTAGAAACATTTCCCCATCACACGGTGTACCATCTTCTGGGTTTCTCATGCATGTTTTCGATGTAGGAAGATGCCCTTGAACCTGGAGATTTGGGACCCATGCGATGGGTAGCACGCAGTATTACTTTAAAGGGTCTGCGTTTGCTCACCCAACCTCACCAGACCTCTCAGCCCCAAGAGTGTCCACCCTTATGTCTCATCCAGCTGTGGGTCTAGATATGGTCAATCCAGGTTGCATCACAGCCCCTGAACGAATTGTGTAAGAATTTCTCTCTCTTTCCCTGTCTTTGTTTCATGGGTTTTTAAAAGTAATTTATTTTTATAATGGGGTTTAGCTGCTTTTCACGGCTGTGTTTAGGCCGCTTTACACCCACTTGACACACTAACAGAGAGATATCAATACATAGGTTTTAAGATTATTACTGGTCAGATATATTCTTGTGCGGTGAATCGGGCGTGTTGAGTCCAGTTCTCTGAGCAAGGAGTAGGTCTTGTCTATTACATATTGGGTTTATGGAACGGTATCTGAGCTAATTTGAAACTCTTGTTTTATGTATCACCCCACCTCACCTTTCCCGTTAAGCAGCCATAGTGTGTTTTCTGCATGTGTGACTCTGTTCTGTTTTGTAATTCAGTTCAAGTGTAACGGTTTTTACATTCCCTCTATAAGTGACACCTTATGAGAAGTGTCCTTTTCTGTGTGACTTATTTCACTTAGAATCGTCTTAGCTAAATCCACTCATCATGCTGCTACTAGCCTTATGACATTGATTTCATGGCTGAGTGATATTCCATTGTACATAAGGACCACAACTTTTTTATCCATTTTTCGCTTTCCTGGGATATTTAAGGTGGAATGAAGTGGAGGTCCTTGTCAACAGAGCAGCCCTAAACTTTGGGGTGCTTGTGTCTTGCTGATTTTCAATTTTCCCACTTTATCCCCCCATGCGTGGAAGTGCCCTATGCTCTCTAAGCTGTGTTTTTTAGATGTTTCAGGACACACCGTACACTTCTCCAGAGTGGCTGTTGGCAATTTACATCCCGCCCATCAGTGTAGCAAGGCTCCCATTTCTCCATGGCCTGTCCTGCATTTCTGGTTTTGACAGTTTTTTCAGCATGGCCCTTTGGACCGATGGGAAGCGAGACTTCTTTGTAGCGCTGATTTGCCTTTCCAGGTTGCTTGGTTGGCCAAAAAGGGCGTATGCGTTTTTTCCTGAATATATTCAGGAAAAAACGCATACGCCCTTTTTGGCCAAGGGCATCATTGTCAACGTTTTGCCGCTTTTCATGTGCTTTAAAGGCGATTCGAATCTACCTCCTGAAATCTGTTTCCTGCAATTCTGCCTTGATTTCAAATCCTCTTCTTTGCCTTCCCTCAATATATTTGTGGACGAGAGTTATCATTTATAACTCTGCAGGTTTGTGAATTGCAGTGCCCTGAAGCTCCATTTTACAAGTCGCTTTTTTGGGAGCCGGCCGCAAAAGCGCTGGATGGCTTCAGGCCCTGTTCTGGTTCAGGGGGGCAGGCTTAGCCTGTGGTTAATTCTTCTTCCTGATGGGAAAATAGAGTGACCTGTGCCTGTCCCAACACCAAGAGCTAGTCTCTCATTGGTTCCCCGTCTTCCCGTTCATCCTCAGGACAAATTGCAACCTGTACGGAACAGGAGGTTAAAGGTGCTGATGCTCCAAGTAGGGAGATTGCTAGTAAAGTGGCTGGAATGGCGAACCCGAGCACAAGGATATGAGAAATGAGGTGCGTTTTAGAAACCTTTCCCCATCACACGGTGTACCATCTTCTGGGTTTCTCATGCATGTTTTCGATGTAGGAAGATGCCCTTGAACCTGGAGATTTGGGACCCATGCGATGGGTAGCACGCAGTATTACTTTAAAGGGTCTGCGTTTGCTCACCCAACCTCACCAGACCTCTCAGCCCCACGAGTGTCCACCCTTATGTCTCATCCAGCTGTGGGTCTAGACATGGTCAATCCAGGTTGCATCACAGCCCCTGAACGAATTGTGTAAGAATTTCTCTCTCTTTCCCTGTCTTTGTTTCATGGGTTTTTAAAAGTAATTTATTTTTATAATGGGGTTTAGCTGCTTTTCACGGCTGTGTTTATGCCGCTTTACACCCACTTGACACACTAACAGAGAGATATCAATACATAGGTTTTAAGATTATTACTAGTCAGATATATTCTTGTGCGGTGAATCGGGCGTGTTGAGTCCAGTTCTCTGAGCAAGGAGTAGGTCTTGTCTATTACATATTGGGTTTATGGAACGGTATCTGAGCTAATTTGAAACTCTTGTTTTATGTATCACCCCACCTCACCTTTCCCGTTAAGCAGCCATAGTGTGTTTTCTGCATGTGTGACTCTGTTCTGTTTTGTAATTCAGTTCAAGTGTAACGGTTTTTACATTCCCTCTATAAGTGACACCTTATGAGAAGTGTCCTTTTCTCTGTGACTTATTTCACTTAGAATCGTCTTACCTAAATCCACTCATCATGCTGCTACTAGCCTTATGACATTGATTTCATGGCTGAGTGATATTCCATTGTACATAAGGACCACAACTTTTTTATCCATTTTTCGCTTTCCTGGGATATTTAAGGTGGAATGAAGTGGAGGTCCTTGTCAACAGAGCAGCCCTAAACTTTGGGGTGCTTGTGTCTTGCTGATTTTCAATTTTCCCACTTTATCCCCCCATGCGTGGAAGTGCCCTATGCTCTCTAAGCTGTGTTTTTTAGATGTTTCAGGACACACCGTACACTTCTCCAGAGTGGCTGTTGGCAATTTACATCCCGCCCATCAGTGTAGCAAGGCTCCCATTTCTCCATGGCCTGTCCTGCATTTCTGGTTTTGACACTTTTTTCAGCATGGCGCTTTTGACCGATGGGAAGCGAGACTTCTTTGTAGCACTGATTTGCCTTTCCAGGTTGCTTGGTTGGACAAAAAGGGCGTATGCGTTTTTTCCTGAATATATTCAGGAAAAAACGCATACGCCCTTTTTGGCCAAGGGCATCATTGTCAACGTTTTGCCGCTTTTCATGTGCTTTAAAGGCGATTCGAATCTACCTCCTGAAATCTGTTTCCTGCAATTCTGCCTTGATTTCAAATCCTCTTCTTTGCCTACCCTCAATATATTTGTGGACGAGAGTTATCATTTATAACTCTGCAGGTTTGTGAATTGCAGTGCCCTGAAGCTCCATTTTACAAGTCGCTTTTTTGGGAGCTGGCCGCAAAAGCGCCGGATGGCTTCAGGCCCTGTTCTGGTTCAGGGGGGCAGGCTGAGCCTGTGGTTAATTCTTCTTCCTGATGGGAAAATAGAGTGACCTGTGCCTGTCCCAACACCAAGAGCTAGTCTCTCATTGGTTCCCCGTCTTCCCGTTCATCCTCAGGACAAATTGCAACCTGTACGGAACAGGAGGTTAAAGGTGCTGATGCTCCAAGTAGGGAGATTGCTAGTAAAGTGGCTGGAATGGCGAACCCGAGCACAAGGAGATGAGAAATGAGGTGCGTTTTAGAAACCTTTCCCCATCACACGGTGCACCATCTTCTGGGTTTCTCATGCATGTTTTCGATGTAGGAAGATGCCCTTGAACCTGGAGATTTGGGACCCATGCGATGGGTAGCACGCAGTATTACTTTAAAGGGTCTGCGTTTGCTCACCCAACCTCACCGAACCTCTCAGCCCCAAGAGTGTCCACCCTTATGTCTCATCCAGCTGTGGGTCTAGATATGGTCAATCCAGGTTGCATCACAGCTCCTGAACGAATTGTGTAAGAATTTCTCTCTCTTTCCCTGTCTTTGTTTCCTGGGTTTTTAAAAGTAATTTATTTTTATAATGGGGTTTAGCTGCTTTTCACGGCTGTGTTTAGGCCGCTTTACACCCACTTGACCCACTAACAGAGAGATATCAATACATAGGTTTTAAGATTATTACTAGTCAGATATATTCTTGTGCGGTGAATCGGGCGTGTTGAGTCCAGTTCTCTGAGCAAGGAGTAGGTCTTGTCTATTCCATATTGGGTTTATGGAACGGTATCTGAGCTAATTTGAAACTCTTGTTTTATGTATCACCCCACCTCACCTTTCCCGTTAAGCAGCCATAGTGTGTTTTCTGCATGTGTGACTCTGTTCTGTTTTGTAATTCAGTTCAAGTGTAACGGTTTTTACATTCCCTCTATAAGTGACACCTTATGAGAAGTGTCCTTTTCTGTGTGACTTATTTCACTTAGAATCGTCTTACCTAAATCCACTCATCATGCTGCTACTAGCCTTATGACATTGATTTCATGGCTGAGTGATATTCCATTGTACATAAGGACCACAACTTTTTTATCCATTTTTAACTTTCCTGGGATATTTAAGGTGGAAGGAAGTGGAGGTCCTTGTCAACAGAGCAGCCCTAAACTTTGGGGTGCTTGTGTCTTGCTGATTTTCAATTTTCCCACTTTATCCCCCCATGCGTGGAACTGCCCTATGCTCTCTAAGCTGTGTTTTTTAGATGTTTCAGGACACACCGTACACTTCTCCAGAGTGGCTGTTGGCAATTTACATCCCGCCCATCAGTGTAGCAAGGCTCCCATTTCTCCATGGCCTGTCCTGCATTTCTGGTTTTGACACTTTTTTCAGCATGGCCCTTTTGACCGATGGGAAGCGAGACTTCTTTGTAGCGCTGATTTGCCTTTCCAGGTTGCTTGGTTGGCCAAAAAGGGCGTATGCGTTTTTTCCTGAATATATTCAGGAAAAAACGCATACGCCCTTTTTGGCCAAGGGCATCATTGTCAACGTTTTGCCGCTTTTCATGTGCTTTAAATGCGATTCGAATCTACCTCCTGAAATCTGTTTCCTGCAATTCTGCCTTGATTTCAAATCCTCTTCTTTGCCTTCCCTCAATATATTTGTGGACGAGAGTTATCATTTATAACTCTGCAGGTTTGTGAATTGCAGTGCCCTGAAGCTCCATTTTACAAGTCGCTTTTTTGGGAGCCGGCCGCAAAAGCGCAGGATGGCTTCAGGCCCTGTTCTGGTTCAGGGGGGCAGGCTGAGCCTGTGGTTAATTCTTCTTCCTGATGGGAAAATAGAGTGACCTGTGCCTCTCCCAACACCAAGAGCTAGTCTCTCATTGGTTCCCCGTCTTCCCGTTCATCCTCAGGACAAATTGCAACCTGTACGGAACAGGAGGTTAAAGGTGCTGATGCTCCAAGTAGGGAGATTGCTAGTAAAGTGGCTGGAATGGCGAACCCGAGCACAAGGAGATGAGAAATGAGGTGCGTTTTAGAAACCTTTCCCCATCACACGGTGTACCATCTTCTGGGTTTCTCATGCATGTTTTCGATGTAGGAAGATGCCCTTGAACCTGGAGATTTGGGACCCATGCGATGGGTAGCACGCAGTATTACTTTAAAGGGTCTGCGTTTGCTCACCCAACCTCACCGAACCTCTCAGCCCCAAGAGTGTCCACCCTTATGTCTCATCCAGCTGTGGGTCTAGATATGGTCAATCCAGGTTGCATCACAGCCCCTGAACGAATTGTGTAAGAATTTCTCTCTCTTTCCCTGTCTTTGTTTCCTGGGTTTTTAAAAGTAATTTATTTTTATAATGGGGTTTAGCTGCTTTTCACGGCTGTGTTTAGGCCGCTTTACACCCACTTGACCCACTAACAGAGAGATATCAATACATAGGTTTTAAGATTATTACTAGTCAGATATATTCTTGTGCGGTGAATCGGGCGTGTTGAGTCCAGTTCTCTGAGCAAGGAGTAGGTCTTGTCTGTTACATATTGGGTTTATGGAACGGTATCTGAGCTAATTTGAAACTTTTGTTTTATGTATCACCCCACCTCACCTTTCCCGTTAAGCAGCCATAGTGTGTTTTCTGCATGTGTGACTCTGTTCTGTTTTGTAATTCAGTTCAAGTGTAACGGTTTTTACATTCCCTCTATAAGTGACACCTTATGAGAAGTGTCCTTTTCTGTGTGACTTATTTCACTTAGAATCGTCTTACCTAAATCCACTCATCATGCTGCTACTAGCCTTATGACATTGATTTCATGGCTGAGTGATATTCCATTGTACATAAGGACCACAACTTTTTTATCCATTTTTCGCTTTCCTGGGATATTTAAGGTGGAAGGAAGTGGAGGTCCTTGTCAACAGAGCAGCCCTAAACTTTGGGGTGCTTGTGTCTTGCTGATTTTCAATTTTCCCACTTTATCCCCCCATGCGTGGAAGTGCCCTATGCTCTCTGAGCTGTGTTTTTTAGATGTTTCAGGACACACCGTACACTTCTCCAGAGTGGCTGTTGGCAATTTACATCCCGCCCATCAGTGTAGCAAGGCTCCCATTTCTCCATGGCCTGTCCTGCATTTCTGGTTTTGACACTTTTTTCAGCATGGCCCTTTTGACCGATGGGAAGCGAGACTTCTTTGTAGCGCTGATTTGCCTTTCCAGGTTGCTTGGTTGGCCAAAAAGGGCGTATGCGTTTTTTCCTGAATGTATTCAGGAAAAAACGCATACGCCCTTTTTGGCCAAGGGCATCATTGTCAACGTTTTGCCGCTTTTCATGTGCTTTAAAGGCGATTCGAATCTACCTCCTGAAATCTGTTTCTTGCAATTCTGCCTTGATTTCAAATCCTCTTCTTTGCCTTCCCTCAATATATTTGTGGACGAGAGTTATCATTTATAACTCTGCAGGTTTGTGAATTGCAGTGCCCTGAAGCTCCATTTTACAAGTCGCTTTTTTGGGAGCCGGCCGCAAAAGCGCAGGATGGCTTCAGGCCCTGTTCTGGTTCAGGGGGGCAGGCTGAGCCTGTGGTTAATTCTTCTTCCTGATGGGAAAATAGAGTGACCTGTGCCTCTCCCAACACCAAGAGCTAGTCTCTCATTGGTTCCCCGTCTTCCCGTTCATCCTCAGGACAAATTGCAACCTGTACGGAACAGGAGGTTAAAGGTGCTGATGCTCCAAGTAGGGAGATTGCTAGTAAAGTGGCTGGAATGGCGAACCCGAGCACAAGGAGATGAGAAATGAGGTGCGTTTTAGAAACCTTTCCCCATCACACGGTGTACCATCTTCTGGGTTTCTCATGCATGTTTTCGATGTAGGAAGATGCCCTTGAACCTGGAGATTTGGGACCCATGCGATGGGTAGCACGCAGTATTACTTTAAAGGGTCTGCGTTTGCTCACCCAACCTCACCGAACCTCTCAGCCCCAAGAGTGTCCACCCTTATGTCTCATCCAGCTGTGGGTCTAGATATGGTCAATCCAGGTTGCATCACAGCCCCTGAACGAATTGTGTAAGAATTTCTCTCTCTTTCCCTGTCTTTGTTTCCTGGGTTTTTAAAAGTAATTTATTTTTATAATGGGGTTTAGCTGCTTTTCACGGCTGTGTTTAGGCCGCTTTACACCCACTTGACCCACTAACAGAGAGATATCAATACATAGGTTTTAAGATTATTACTAGTCAGATATATTCTTGTGCGGTGAATCGGGCGTGTTGAGTCCAGTTCTCTGAGCAAGGAGTAGGTCTTGTCTGTTACATATTGGGTTTATGGAACGGTATCTGAGCTAATTTGAAACTTTTGTTTTATGTATCACCCCACCTCACCTTTCCCGTTAAGCAGCCATAGTGTGTTTTCTGCATGTGTGACTCTGTTCTGTTTTGTAATTCAGTTCAAGTGTAACGGTTTTTACATTCCCTCTATAAGTGACACCTTATGAGAAGTGTCCTTTTCTGTGTGACTTATTTCACTTAGAATCGTCTTACCTAAATCCACTCATCATGCTGCTACTAGCCTTATGACATTGATTTCATGGCTGAGTGATATTCCATTGTACATAAGGACCACAACTTTTTTATCCATTTTTCGCTTTCCTGGGATATTTAAGGTGGAAGGAAGTGGAGGTCCTTGTCAACAGAGCAGCCCTAAACTTTGGGGTGCTTGTGTCTTGCTGATTTTCAATTTTCCCACTTTATCCCCCCATGCGTGGAAGTGCCCTATGCTCTCTAAGCTGTGTTTTTTAGATGTTTCAGGACACACCGTACACTTCTCCAGAGTGGCTGTTGGCAATTTACATCCCGCCCATCAGTGTAGCAAGGCTCCCATTTCTCCATGGCCTGTCCTGCATTTCTGGTTTTGACACTTTTTTCAGCATGGCCCTTTTGACCGATGGGAAGCGAGACTTCTTTGTAGCGCTGATTTGCCTTTCCAGGTTGCTTGGTTGGCCAAAAAGGGCGTATGCGTTTTTTCCTGAATGTATTCAGGAAAAAACGCATACGCCCTTTTTGGCCAAGGGCATCATTGTCAACGTTTTGCCGCTTTTCATGTGCTTTAAAGGCGATTCGAATCTACCTCCTGAAATCTGTTTCCTGCAATTCTGCCTTGATTTCAAATCCTCTTCTTTGCCTTCCCTCAATATATTTGTGGACGAGAGTTATCATTTATAACTCTGCAGGTTTGTGAATTGCAGTGCCCTGAAGCTCCATTTTACAAGTCGCTTTTTTGGGAGCCGGCCGCAAAAGCGCAGGATGGCTTCAGGCCCTGTTCTGGTTCAGGGGGGCAGGCTGAGCCTGTGGTTAATTCTTCTTCCTGATGGGAAAATAGAGTGACTTGTGCCTCTCCCAACACCAAGAGCTAGTCTCTCATTGGTTCCCCGTCTTCCCGTTCATCCTCAGGACAAATTGCAACCTGTACGGAATAGGAGGTTAAAGGTGCTGATGCTCCAAGTAGGGAGATTGCTAGTAAAGTGGCTGGAATGGCGAACCCGAGCACAAGGAGATGAGAAATGAGGTGCGTTTTAGAAACCTTTCCCCATCACACGGTGTACCATCTTCTGGGTTTCTCATGCATGTTTTCGATGTAGGAAGATGCCCTTGAACCTGGAGATTTGGGACCCATGCGATGGGTAGCACGCAGTATTACTTTAAAGGGTCTGCGTTTGCTCACCCAACCTCACCAAACCTCTCAGCCCCAAGAGTGTCCACCCTTATGTCTCATCCAGCTGTGGGTCTAGATATGGTCAATCCAGGTTGCATCACAGCCCCTGAACGAATTGTGTAAGAATTTCTCTCTCTTTCCCTGTCTTTGTTTCATGGGTTTTTAAAAGTAATTTATTTTTATAATGGGGTTTAGCTGCTTTTCACGGCTGTGTTTAGGCCGCTTTACACCCACTTGACCCACTAACAGAGAGATATCAATACATAGGTTTTAAGATTATTACTGGTCAGATATATTCTTGTGCGGTGAATCGGGCGTGTTGAGTCCAGTTCTCTGAGCAAGGAGTAGGTCTTGTCTGTTACATATTGGGTTTATGGAACGGTATCTGAGCTAATTTGAAACTCTTGTTTTATGTATCACCCCACCTCACCTTTCCCGTTAAGCAGCCATAGTGTGTTTTCTGCATGTGTGACTCTGTTCTGTTTTGTAATTCAGTTCAAGTGTAACGGTTTTTACATTCCCTCTATAAGTGACACCTTATGAGAAGTGTCCTTTTCTGTGTGACTTATTTCACTTAGAATCGTCTTACCTAAATCCACTCATCATGCTGCTACTAGCCTTATGACATTGATTTCATGGCTGAGTGATATTCCATTGTACATAAGGACCACAACTTTTTTATCCATTTTTCGCTTTCCTGGGATATTTAAGGTGGAAGGAAGTGGAGGTCCTTGTCAACAGAGCAGCCCTAAACTTTGGGGTGCTTGTGTCTTGCTGATTTTCAATTTTCCCACTTTATCCCCCCATGCGTGGAAGTGCCCTATGCTCTCTGAGCTGTGTTTTTTAGATGTTTCAGGACACACCGTACACTTCTCCAGAGTGGCTGTTGGCAATTTACATCCCGCCCATCAGTGTAGCAAGGCTCCCATTTCTCCATGGCCTGTCCTGCATTTCTGGTTTTGACACTTTTTTCAGCATGGCCCTTTTGACCGATGGGAAGCGAGACTTCTTTGTAGCGCTGATTTGCCTTTCCAGGTTGCTTGGTTGGCCAAAAAGGGCGTATGCGTTTTTTCCTGAATGTATTCAGGAAAAAACGCATACGCCCTTTTTGGCCAAGGGCATCATTGTCAACGTTTTGCCGCTTTTCATGTGCTTTAAAGGCGATTCGAATCTACCTCCTGAAATCTGTTTCCTGCAATTCTGCCTTGATTTCAAATCCTCTTCTTTGCCTTCCCTCAATATATTTGTGGACGAGAGTTATCATTTATAACTCTGCAGGTTTGTGAATTGCAGTGCCCTGAAGCTCCATTTTACAAGTCGCTTTTTTGGGAGCCGGCCGCAAAAGCGCAGGATGGCTTCAGGCCCTGTTCTGGTTCAGGGGGGCAGGCTGAGCCTGTGGTTAATTCTTCTTCCTGATGGGAAAATAGAGTGACCTGTGCCTCTCCCAACACCAAGAGCTAGTCTCTCATTGGTTCCCCGTCTTCCCGTTCATCCTCAGGACAAATTGCAACCTGTACGGAACAGGAGGTTAAAGGTGCTGATGCTCCAAGTAGGGAGATTGCTAGTAAAGTGGCTGGAATGGCGAACCCGAGCACAAGGAGATGAGAAATGAGGTGCGTTTTAGAAACCTTTCCCCATCACACGGTGTACCATCTTCTGGGTTTCTCATGCATGTTTTCGATGTAGGAAGATGCCCTTGAACCTGGAGATTTGGGACCCATGCGATGGGTAGCACGCAGTATTACTTTAAAGGGTCTGCGTTTGCTCACCCAACCTCACCAAACCTCTCAGCCCCAAGAGTGTCCACCCTTATGTCTCATCCAGCTGTGGGTCTAGATATGGTCAATCCAGGTTGCATCACAGCCCCTGAACGAATTGTGTAAGAATTTCTCTCTCTTTCCCTGTCTTTGTTTCCTGGGTTTTTAAAAGTAATTTATTTTTATAATGGGGTTTAGCTGCTTTTCACGGCTGTGTTTAGGCCGCTTTACACCCACTTGACCCACTAACAGAGAGATATCAATACATAGGTTTTAAGATTATTACTGGTCAGATATATTCTTGTGCGGTGAATCGGGCGTGTTGAGTCCAGTTCTCTGAGCAAGGAGTAGGTCTTGTCTGTTACATATTGGGTTTATGGAACGGTATCTGAGCTAATTTGAAACTCTTGTTTTATGTATCACCCCACCTCACCTTTCCCGTTAAGCAGCCATAGTGTGTTTTCTGCATGTGTGACTCTGTTCTGTTTTGTAATTCAGTTCAAGTGTAACGGTTTTTACATTCCCTCTATAAGTGACACCTTATGAGAAGTGTCCTTTTCTGTGTGACTTATTTCACTTAGAATCGTCTTACCTAAATCCACTCATCATGCTGCTACTAGCCTTATGACATTGATTTCATGGCTGAGTGATATTCCATTGTACATAAGGACCACAACTTTTTTATCCATTTTTCGCTTTCCTGGGATATTTAAGGTGGAAGGAAGTGGAGGTCCTTGTCAACAGAGCAGCCCTAAACTTTGGGGTGCTTGTGTCTTGCTGATTTTCAATTTTCCCACTTTATCCCCCCATGCGTGGAAGTGCCCTATGCTCTCTGAGCTGTGTTTTTTAGATGTTTCAGGACACACCGTACACTTCTCCAGAGTGGCTGTTGGCAATTTACATCCCGCCCATCAGTGTAGCAAGGCTCCCATTTCTCCATGGCCTGTCCTGCATTTCTGGTTTTGACACTTTTTTCAGCATGGCCCTTTTGACCGATGGGAAGCGAGACTTCTTTGTAGCGCTGATTTGCCTTTCCAGGTTGCTTGGTTGGCCAAAAAGGGCGTATGCGTTTTTTCCTGAATGTATTCAGGAAAAAACGCATACGCCCTTTTTGGCCAAGGGCATCATTGTCAACGTTTTGCCGCTTTTCATGTGCTTTAAAGGCGATTCGAATCTACCTCCTGAAATCTGTTTCCTGCAATTCTGCCTTGATTTCAAATCCTCTTCTTTGCCTTCCCTCAATATATTTGTGGACGAGAGTTATCATTTATAACTCTGCAGGTTTGTGAATTGCAGTGCCCTGAAGCTCCATTTTACAAGTCGCTTTTTTGGGAGCCGGCCGCAAAAGCGCAGGATGGCTTCAGGCCCTGTTCTGGTTCAGGGGGGCAGGCTGAGCCTGTGGTTAATTCTTCTTCCTGATGGGAAAATAGAGTGACCTGTGCCTCTCCCAACACCAAGAGCTAGTCTCTCATTGGTTCCCCGTCTTCCCGTTCATCCTCAGGACAAATTGCAACCTGTACGGAACAGGAGGTTAAAGGTGCTGATGCTCCAAGTAGGGAGATTGCTAGTAAAGTGGCTGGAATGGCGAACCCGAGCACAAGGAGATGAGAAATGAGGTGCGTTTTAGAAACCTTTCCCCATCACACGGTGTACCATCTTCTGGGTTTCTCATGCATGTTTTCGATGTAGGAAGATGCCCTTGAACCTGGAGATTTGGGACCCATGCGATGGGTAGCACGCAGTATTACTTTAAAGGGTCTGCGTTTGCTCACCCAACCTCACCAAACCTCTCAGCCCCAAGAGTGTCCACCCTTATGTCTCATCCAGCTGTGGGTCTAGATATGGTCAATCCAGGTTGCATCACAGCCCCTGAACGAATTGTGTAAGAATTTCTCTCTCTTTCCCTGTCTTTGTTTCCTGGGTTTTTAAAAGTAATTTATTTTTATAATGGGGTTTAGCTGCTTTTCACGGCTGTGTTTAGGCCGCTTTACACCCACTTGACCCACTAACAGAGAGATATCAATACATAGGTTTTAAGATTATTACTAGTCAGATATATTCTTGTGCGGTGAATCGGGCGTGTTGAGTCCAGTTCTCTGAGCAAGGAGTAGGTCTTGTCTGTTACATATTGGGTTTATGGAACGGTATCTGAGCTAATTTGAAACTCTTGTTTTATGTATCACCCCACCTCACCTTTCCCGTTAAGCAGCCATAGTGTGTTTTCTGCAGGTGTGACTCTGTTCTGTTTTGTAATTCAGTTCAAGTGTAACGGTTTTTACATTCCCTCTATAAGTGACACCTTATGAGAAGTGTCCTTTTCTGTGTGACTTATTTCACTTAGAATCGTCTTACCTAAATCCACTCATCATGCTGCTACTAGCCTTATGACATTGATTTCATGGCTGAGTGATATTCCATTGTACATAAGGACCACAACTTTTTTATCCATTTTTCGCTTTCCTGGGATATTTAAGGTGGAAGGAAGTGGAGGTCCTTGTCAACAGAGCAGCCCTAAACTTTGGGGTGCTTGTGTCTTGCTGATTTTCAATTTTCCCACTTTATCCCCCCATGCGTAGAAGTGCCCTATGCTCTCTGAGCTGTGTTTTTTAGATGTTTCAGGACACACCGTACACTTCTCCAGAGTGGCTGTTGGCAATTTACATCCCGCCCATCAGTGTAGCAAGGCTCCCATTTCTCCATGGCCTGTCCTGCATTTCTGGTTTTGACACTTTTTTCAGCATGGCCCTTTTGACCGATGGGAAGCGAGACTTCTTTGTAGCGCTGATTTGCCTTTCCAGGTTGCTTGGTTGGCCAAAAAGGGCGTATGCGTTTTTTCCTGAATGTATTCAGGAAAAAACGCATACGCCCTTTTTGGCCAAGGGCATCATTGTCAACGTTTTGCCGCTTTTCATGTGCTTTAAAGGCGATTCGAATCTACCTCCTGAAATCTGTTTCCTGCAATTCTGCCTTGATTTCAAATCCTCTTCTTTGCCTTCCCTCAATATATTTGTGGACGAGAGTTATCATTTATAACTCTGCAGGTTTGTGAATTGCAGTGCCCTGAAGCTCCATTTTACAAGTCGGTTTTTTGGGAGCCGGCCGCAAAAGCGCAGGATGGCTTCAGGCCCTGTTCTGGTTCAGGGGGGCAGGCTGAGCCTGTGGTTAATTCTTCTTCCTGATGGGAAAATAGAGTGACCTGTGCCTGTCCCAACACCAAGAGCTAGTCTCTCATTGGTTCCCCGTCTTCCCGTTCATCCTCAGGACAAATTGCAACCTGTACGGAACAGGAGGTTAAAGGTGCTGATGCTCCAAGTAGGGAGATTGCTAGTAAAGTGGCTGGAATGGCGAACCCGAGCACAAGGAGATGAGAAATGAGGTGCGTTTTAGAAACCTTTCCCCATCACACGGTGTACCATCTTCTGGGTTTCTCATGCATGTTTTCGATGTAGGAAGATGCCCTTGAACCTGGAGATTTGGGACCCATGCGATGGGTAGCACGCAGTATTACTTTAAAGGGTCTGCGTTTGCTCACCCAACCTCACCAAACCTCTCAGCCCCAAGAGTGTCCACCCTTATGTCTCATCCAGCTGTGGGTCTAGATATGGTCAATCCAGGTTGCATCACAGCCCCTGAACGAATTGTGTAAGAATTTCTCTCTCTTTCCCTGTCTTTGTTTCATGGGTTTTTAAAAGTAATTTATTTTTATAATGGGGTTTAGCTGCTTTTCACGGCTGTGTTTAGGCCGCTTTACACCCACTTGACCCACTAACAGAGAGATATCAATACATAGGTTTTAAGATTATTACTAGTCAGATATATTCTTGTGCGGTGAATCGGGCGTGTTGAGTCCAGTTCTCTGAGCAAGGAGTAGGTCTTGTCTGTTACATATTGGGTTTATGGAACGGTATCTGAGCTAATTTGAAACTCTTGTTTTATGTATCACCCCACCTCACCTTTCCCGTTAAGCAGCCATAGTGTGTTTTCTGCAGGTGTGACTCTATTCTGTTTTGTAATTCAGTTCAAGTGTAACGGTTTTTACATTCCCTCTATAAGTGACACCTTATGAGAAGTGTCCTTTTCTGTGTGACTTATTTCACTTAGAATCGTCTTACCTAAATCCACTCATCATGCTGCTACTAGCCTTATGACATTGATTTCATGGCTGAGTGATATTCCATTGTACATAAGGACCACAACTTTTTTATCCATTTTTTGCTTTCCTGGGATATTTAAGGTGGAAGGAAGTGGAGGTCCTTGTCAACAGAGCAGCCCTAAACTTTGGGGTGCTTGTGTCTTGCTGATTTTCAATTTTCCCACTTTATCCCCCCATGCGTGGAAGTGCCCTATGCTCTCTGAGCTGTGTTTTTTAGATGTTTCATTACACACCGTACACTTCTCCAGAGTGGCTGTTGGCAATTTACATCCCGCCCATCAGTGTAGCAAGGCTCCCATTTCTCCATGGCCTGTCCTGCATTTCTGGTTTTGACACTTTTTTCAGCATGGCCCTTTTGACCGATGGGAAGCGAGACTTCTTTGTAGCGCTGATTTGCCTTTCCAGGTTGCTTGGTTGGCCAAAAAGGGCGTATGCGTTTTTTCCTGAATGTATTCAGGAAAAAACGCATACGCCCTTTTTGGCCAAGGGCATCATTGTCAACGTTTTGCCGCTTTTCATGTGCTTTAAAGGCGATTCGAATCTACCTCCTGAAATCTGTTTCCTGCAATTCTGCCTTGATTTCAAATCCTCTTCTTTGCCTTCCCTCAATATATTTGTGGACGAGAGTTATCATTTATAACTCTGCAGGTGTGTGAATTGCAGTGCCCTGAAGCTCCATTTTACAAGTCGGTTTTTTGGGAGCCGTCCGCAAAAGCGCAGGATGGCTTCAGGCCCTGTTCTTGTTCAGGGGGGCAGGCTGAGCCTGCGGTTAATTCTTCTTCCTGATGGGAAAATAGAGTGACCTGTGCCTCTCCCAACACCAAGAGCTAGTCTCTCATTGGTTCCCCGTCTTCCCGTTCATCCTCAGGACAAATTGCAACCTGTACCGAACAGGAGGTTAAAGGTGCTGATGCTCCAAGTAGGGAGATTGCTAGTAAAGTGGCTGGAATGGCGAACCCGAGCACAAGGAGATGAGAAATGAGGTGCGTTTTAGAAACCTTTCCCCATCACACGGTGTACCATCTTCTGGGTTTCTCATGCATGTTTTCGATGTAGGAAGATGCCCTTGAACCTGGAGATTTGGGACCCATGCGATGGGTAGCACGCAGTATTACTTTAAAGGGTCTGCGTTTGCTCACCCAACCTCACCAAACCTCTCAGCCCCAAGAGTGTCCACCCTTATGTCTCATCCAGCTGTGGGTCTAGATATGGTCAATCCAGGTTGCATCACAGCCCCTGAACGAATTGTGTAAGAATTTCTCTCTCTTTCCCTGTCTTTGTTTCATGGGTTTTTAAAAGTAATTTATTTTTATAATGGGGTTTAGCTGCTTTTCACGGCTGTGTTTAGGCCGCTTTACACCCACTTGACCCACTAACAGAGAGATATCAATACATAGGTTTTAAGATTATTACTAGTCAGATATATTCTTGTGCGGTGAATCGGGCGTGTTGAGTCCAGTTCTCTGAGCAAGGAGTAGGTCTTGTCTGTTACATATTGGGTTTATGGAACGGTATCTGAGCTAATTTGAAACTCTTGTTTTATGTATCACCCCACCTCACCTTTCCCGTTAAGCAGCCATAGTGTGTTTTCTGCATGTGTGACTCTATTCTGTTTTGTAATTCAGTTCAAGTGTAACGGTTTTTACATTCCCTCTATAAGTGACACCTTATGAGAAGTGTCCTTTTCTGTGTGACTTATTTCACTTAGAATCGTCTTACCTAAATCCACTCATCATGCTGCTACTAGCCTTATGACATTGATTTCATGGCTGAGTGATATTCCATTGTACATAAGGACCACAACTTTTTTATCCATTTTTCGCTTTCCTGGGATATTTAAGGTGGAAGGAAGTGGAGGTCCTTGTCAACAGAGCAGCCCTAAACTTTGGGGTGCTTGTGTCTTGCTGATTTTCAATTTTCCCACTTTATCCCCCCATGCGTGGAAGTGCCCTATGCTCTCTAAGCTGTGTTTTTTAGATGTTTCAGGACACACCGTACACTTCTCCAGAGTGGCTGTTGGCAATTTACATCCCGCCCATCAGTGTAGCAAGGCTCCCATTTCTCCATGGCCTGTCCTGCATTTCTGGTTTTGACACTTTTTTCAGCATGGCCCTTTTGACCGATGGGAAGCGAGACTTCTTTGTAGCGCTGATTTGCCTTTCCAGGTTGCTTGGTTGGCCAAAAAGGGCGTATGCGTTTTTTCCTGAATATATTCAGGAAAAAACGCATACGCCCTTTTTGGCCAAGGGCATCATTGTCAACGTTTTGCCGCTTTTCATGTGCTTTAAAGGCGATTCGAATCTACCTCCTGAAATCTGTTTCCTGCAATTCTGCCTTGATTTCAAATCCTCTTCTTTGCCTTCCCTCAATATATTTGTGGACGAGAGTTATCATTTATAACTCTGCAGGTTTGTGAATTGCAGTGCCCTGAAGCTCCATTTTACAAGTCGGTTTTTTGGGAGCCGGCCGCAAAAGCGCAGGATGGCTTCAGGCCCTGTTCTGGTTCAGGGGGGCAGGCTGAGCCTGTGGTTAATTCTTCTTCCTGATGGGAAAATAGAGTGACCTGTGCCTCTCCCAACACCAAGAGCTAGTCTCTCATTGGTTCCCCGTCTTCCCGTTCATCCTCAGGACAAATTGCAACCTGTACGGAACAGGAGGTTAAAGGTGCTGATGCTCCAAGTAGGGAGATTGCTAGTAAAGTGGCTGGAATGGCGAACCCGAGCACAAGGAGATGAGAAATGAGGTGCGTTTTAGAAACCTTTCCCCATCACACGGTGTACCATCTTCTGGGTTTCTCATGCATGTTTTCGATGTAGGAAGATGCCCTTGAACCTGGAGATTTGGGACCCATGCGATGGGTAGCACGCAGTATTACTTTAAAGGGTCTGCGTTTGCTCACCCAACCTCACCAAACCTCTCAGCCCCAAGAGTGTCCACCCTTATGTCTCATCCAGCTGTGGGTCTAGATATGGTCAATCCAGGTTGCATCACAGCCCCTGAACGAATTGTGTAAGAATTTCTCTCTCTTTCCCTGTCTTTGTTTCCTGGGTTTTTAAAAGTAATTTATTTTTATAATGGGGTTTAGCTGCTTTTCACGTCTGTGTTTAGGCCGCTTTACACCCACTTGACCCACTAACAGAGAGATATCAATACATAGGTTTTAAGATTATTACTAGTCAGATATATTCTTGTGCGGTGAATCGGGCGTGTTGAGTCCAGTTCTCTGAGCAAGGAGTAGGTCTTGTCTGTTACATATTGGGTTTATGGAACGGTATCTGAGCTAATTTGAAACTCTTGTTTTATGTATCACCCCACCTCACCTTTCCCGTTAAGCAGCCATAGTGTGTTTTCTGCATGTGTGACTCTGTTCTGTTTTGTAATTCAGTTCAAGTGTAACGGTTTTTACATTCCCTCTATAAGTGACACCTTATGAGAAGTGTCCTTTTCTGTGTGACTTATTTCACTTAGAATCGTCTTACCTAAATCCACTCATCATGCTGCTACTAGCCTTATGACATTGATTTCATGGCTGAGTGATATTCCATTGTACATAAGGACCACAACTTTTTTATCCATTTTTCGCTTTCCTGGGATATTTAAGGTGGAAGGAAGTGGAGGTCCTTGTCAACAGAGCAGCCCTAAACTTTGGGGTGCTTGTGTCTTGCTGATTTTCAATTTTCCCACTTTATCCCCCCATGCGTGGAAGTGCCCTATGCTCTCTAAGCTGTGTTTTTTAGATGTTTCAGGACACACCGTACACTTCTCCAGAGTGGCTGTTGGCAATTTACATCCCGCCCATCAGTGTAGCAAGGCTCCCATTTCTCCATGGCCTGTCCTGCATTTCTGGTTTTGACACTTTTTTCAGCATGGCCCTTTTGACCGATGGGAAGCGAGACTTCTTTGTAGCGCTGATTTGCCTTTCCAGGTTGCTTGGTTGGCCAAAAAGGGCGTATGCGTTTTTTCCTGAATATATTCAGGAAAAAACGCATACGCCCTTTTTGGCCAAGGGCATCATTGTCAACGTTTTGCCGCTTTTCATGTGCTTTAAAGGCGATTCGAATCTACCTCCTGAAATCTGTTTCCTGCAATTCTGCCTTGATTTCAAATCCTCTTCTTTGCCTTCCCTCAATATATTTGTGGACGAGAGTTATCATTTATAACTCTGCAGGTTTGTGAATTGCAGTGCCCTGAAGCTCCATTTTACAAGTCGGTTTTTTGGGAGCCGGCCGCAAAAGCGCAGGATGGCTTCAGGCCCTGTTCTGGTTCCGGGGGGCAGGCTGAGCCTGTGGTTAATTCTTCTTCCTGATGGGAAAATAGAGTGACCTGTGCCTCTCCCAACACCAAGAGCTAGTCTCTCATTGGTTCCCCGTCTTCCCGTTCATCCTCAGGACAAATTGCAACCTGTACGGAACAGGAGGTTAAAGGTGCTGATGCTCCAAGTAGGGAGATTGCTAGTAAAGTGGCTGGAATGGCGAACCCGAGCACAAGGAGATGAGAAATGAGGTGCGTTTTAGAAACCTTTCCCCATCACACGGTGTACCATCTTCTGGGTTTCTCATGCATGTTTTCGATGTAGGAAGATGCCCTTGAACCTGGAGATTTGGGACCCATGCGATGGGTAGCACGCAGTATTACTTTAAAGGGTCTGCGTTTGCTCACCCAACCTCACCAAACCTCTCAGCCCCAAGAGTGTCCACCCTTATGTCTCATCCAGCTGTGGGTCTAGATATGGTCAATCCAGGTTGCATCACAGCCCCTGAACGAATTGTGTAAGAATTTCTCTCTCTTTCCCTGTCTTTGTTTCCTGGGTTTTTAAAAGTAATTTATTTTTATAATGGGGTTTAGCTGCTTTTCACGTCTGTGTTTAGGCCGCTTTACACCCACTTGACCCACTAACAGAGAGATATCAATACATAGGTTTTAAGATTATTACTAGTCAGATATATTCTTGTGCGGTGAATCGGGCGTGTTGAGTCCAGTTCTCTGAGCAAGGAGTAGGTCTTGTCTGTTACATATTGGGTTTATGGAACGGTATCTGAGCTAATTTGAAACTCTTGTTTTATGTATCACCCCACCTCACCTTTCCCGTTAAGCAGCCATAGTGTGTTTTCTGCATGTGTGACTCTGTTCTGTTTTGTAATTCAGTTCAAGTGTAACGGTTTTTACATTCCCTCTATAAGTGACACCTTATGAGAAGTGTCCTTTTCTGTGTGACTTATTTCACTTAGAATCGTCTTACCTAAATCCACTCATCATGCTGCTACTAGCCTTATGACATTGATTTCATGGCTGAGTGATATTCCATTGTACATAAGGACCACAACTTTTTTATCCATTTTTCGCTTTCCTGGGATATTTAAGGTGGAAGGAAGTGGAGGTCCTTGTCAACAGAGCAGCCCTAAACTTTGGGGTGCTTGTGTCTTGCTGATTTTCAATTTTCCCACTTTATCCCCCCATGCGTGGAAGTGCCCTATGCTCTCTAAGCTGTGTTTTTTAGATGTTTCAGGACACACCGTACACTTCTCCAGAGTGGCTGTTGGCAATTTACATCCCGCCCATCAGTGTAGCAAGGCTCCCATTTCTCCATGGCCTGTCCTGCATTTCTGGTTTTGACACTTTTTTCAGCATGGCCCTTTTGACCGATGGGAAGCGAGACTTCTTTGTAGCGCTGATTTGCCTTTCCAGGTTGCTTGGTTGGCCAAAAAGGGCGTATGCGTTTTTTCCTGAATGTATTCAGGAAAAAACGCATACGCCCTTTTTGGCCAAGGGCATCATTGTCAACGTTTTGCCGCTTTTCATGTGCTTTAAAGGCGATTCGAATCTACCTCCTGAAATCTGTTTCCTGCAATTCTGCCTTGATTTCAAATCCTCTTCTTTGCCTTCCCTCAATATATTTGTGGACGAGAGTTATCATTTATAACTCTGCAGGTTTGTGAATTGCAGTGCCCTGAAGCTCCATTTTACAAGTCGCTTTTTTGGGAGCCGGCCGCAAAAGCGCAGGATGGCTTCAGGCCCTGTTCTGGTTAAGGGGGGCAGGCTGAGCCTGTGGTTAATTCTTCTTCCTGATGGGAAAATAGAGTGACCTGTGCCTCTCCCAACACCAAGAGCTAGTCTCTCATTGGTTCCCCGTCTTCCCGTTCATCCTCAGGACAAATTGCAACCTGTACGGAACAGGAGGTTAAAGGTGCTGATGCTCCAAGTAGGGAGATTGCTAGTAAAGTGGCTGGAATGGCGAACCCGAGCACAAGGAGATGAGAAATGAGGTGCGTTTTAGAAACCTTTCCCCATCACACGGTGTACCATCTTCTGGGTTTCTCATGCATGTTTTCGATGTAGGAAGATGCCCTTGAACCTGGAGATTTGGGACCCATGCGATGGGTAGCACGCAGTATTACTTTAAAGGGTCTGCGTTTGCTCACCCAACCTCACCAAACCTCTCAGCCCCAAGAGTGTCCACCCTTATGTCTCATCCAGCTGTGGGTCTAGATATGGTCAATCCAGGTTGCATCACAGCCCCTGAACGAATTGTGTAAGAATTTCTCTCTCTTTCCCTGTCTTTGTTTCCTGGGTTTTTAAAAGTAATTTATTTTTATAATGGGGTTTAGCTGCTTTTCACGGCTGTGTTTAGGCCGCTTTACACCCACTTGACCCACTAACAGAGAGATATCAATACATAGGTTTTAAGATTATTACTAGTCAGATATATTCTTGTGCGGTGAATCGGGCGTGTTGAGTCCAGTTCTCTGAGCAAGGAGTAGGTCTTGTCTGTTACATATTGGGTTTATGGAACGGTATCTGAGCTAATTTGAAACTCTTGTTTTATGTATCACCCCACCTCACCTTTCCCGTTAAGCAGCCATAGTGTGTTTTCTGCATGTGTGACTCTGTTCTGTTTTGTAATTCAGTTCAAGTGTAACGGTTTTTACATTCCCTCTATAAGTGACACCTTATGAGAAGTGTCCTTTTCTGTGTGACTTATTTCACTTAGAATCGTCTTACCTAAATCCACTCATCATGCTGCTACTAGCCTTATGACATTGATTTCATGGCTGAGTGATATTCCATTGTACATAAGGACCACAACTTTTTTATCCATTTTTCGCTTTCCTGGGATATTTAAGGTGGAAGGAAGTGGAGGTCCTTGTCAACAGAGCAGCCCTAAACTTTGGGGTGCTTGTGTCTTGCTGATTTTCAATTTTCCCACTTTATCCCCCCATGCGTGGAAGTGCCCTATGCTCTCTAAGCTGTGTTTTTTAGATGTTTCAGGACACACCGTACACTTCTCCAGAGTGGCTGTTGGCAATTTACATCCCGCCCATCAGTGTAGCAAGGCTCCCATTTCTCCATGGCCTGTCCTGCATTTCTGGTTTTGACACTTTTTTCAGCATGGCCCTTTTGACCGATGGGAAGCGAGACTTCTTTGTAGCGCTGATTTGCCTTTCCAGGTTGCTTGGTTGGCCAAAAAGGGCGTATGCGTTTTTTCCTGAATGTATTCAGGAAAAAACGCATACGCCCTTTTTGGCCAAGGGCATCATTGTCAACGTTTTGCCGCTTTTCATGTGCTTTAAAGGCGATTCGAATCTACCTCCTGAAATCTGTTTCCTGCAATTCTGCCTTGATTTCAAATCCTCTTCTTTGCCTTCCCTCAATATATTTGTGGACGAGAGTTATCATTTATAACTCTGCAGGTTTGTGAATTGCAGTGCCCTGAAGCTCCATTTTACAAGTCGCTTTTTTGGGAGCCGGCCGCAAAAGCGCAGGATGGCTTCAGGCCCTGTTCTGGTTCAGGGGGGCAGGCTGAGCCTGTGGTTAATTCTTCTTCCTGATGGGAAAATAGAGTGACCTGTGCCTCTCCCAATACCAAGAGCTAGTCTCTCATTGGTTCCCCTTCTTCCCGTTCATCCTCAGGACAAATTGCAACCTGTACGGAACAGGAGGTTAAAGGTGCTGATGCTCCAAGTAGGGAGATTGCTAGTAAAGTGGCTGGAATGGCGAACCCGAGCACAAGGAGATGAGAAATGAGGTGCGTTTTAGAAACCTTTCCCCATCACACGGTGTACCATCTTCTGGGTTTCTCATGCATGTTTTCGATGTAGGAAGATGCCCTTGAACCTGGAGATTTGGGACCCATGCGATGGGTAGCACGCAGTATTACTTTAAAGGGTCTGCGTTTGCTCACCCAACCTCACCAAACCTCTCAGCCCCAAGAGTGTCCACCCTTATGTCTCATCCAGCTGTGGGTCTAGATATGGTCAATCCAGGTTGCATCACAGCCCCTGAACGAATTGTGTAAGAATTTCTCTCTCTTTCCCTGTCTTTGTTTCCTGGGTTTTTAAAAGTAATTTATTTTTATAATGGGGTTTAGCTGCTTTTCACGGCTGTGTTTAGGCCGCTTTACACCCACTTGACCCACTAACAGAGAGATATCAATACATAGGTTTTAAGATTATTACTAGTCAGATATATTCTTGTGCGGTGAATCGGGCGTGTTGAGTCCAGTTCTCTGAGCAAGGAGTAGGTCTTGTCTGTTACATATTGGGTTTATGGAATGGTATCTGAGCTAATTTGAAACTCTTGTTTTATGTATCACCCCACCTCACCTTTCCCGTTAAGCAGCCATAGTGTGTTTTCTGCATGTGTGACTCTGTTCTGTTTTGTAATTCAGTTCAAGTGTAACGGTTTTTACATTCCCTCTATAAGTGACACCTTATGAGAAGTGTCCTTTTCTGTGTGACTTATTTCACTTAGAATCGTCTTACCTAAATCCACTCATCATGCTGCTACTAGCCTTATGACATTGATTTCATGGCTGAGTGATATTCCATTGTACATAAGGACCACAACTTTTTTATCCATTTTTCGCTTTCCTGGGATATTTAAGGTGGAATGAAGTGGAGGTCCTTGTCAACAGAGCAGCCCTAAACTTTGGGGTGCTTGTGTCTTGCTGATTTTCAATTTTCCCACTTTATCCCCCCATGCGTGGAAGTGCCCTATGCTCTCTAAGCTGTGTTTTTTAGATGTTTCAGGACACACCGTACACTTCTCCAGAGTGGCTGTTGGCAATTTACATCCCGCCCATCAGTGTAGCAAGGCTCCCATTTCTCCATGGCCTGTCCTGCATTTCTGGTTTTGACACTTTTTTCAGCATGGCCCTTTTGACCGATGGGAAGCGAGACTTCTTTGTAGCGCTGATTTGCCTTTCCAGGTTGCTTGGTTGGCCAAAAAGGGCGTATGCGTTTTTTCCTGAATATATTCAGGAAAAAACGCATACGCCCTTTTTGGCCAAGGGCATCATTGTCAACGTTTTGCCGCTTTTCATGTGCTTTAAAGGCGATTCGAATCTACCTCCTGAAATCTGTTTCCTGCAATTCTGCCTTGATTTCAAATCCTCTTCTTTGCCTTCCCTCAATATATTTGTGGACGAGAGTTATCATTTATAACTCTGCAGGTTTGTGAATTGCAGTGCCCTGAAGCTCCATTTTACAAGTCGCTTTTTTGGGAGCTGGCCGCAAAAGCGCAGGATGGCTTCAGGCCCTGTTCTGGTTCAGGGGGGCAGGCTGAGCCTGTGGTTAATTCTTCTTCCTGATGGGAAAATAGAGTGACCTGTGCCTCTCCCAACACCAAGAGCTAGTCTCTCATTGGTTCCCCGTCTTCCCGTTCATCCTCAGGACAAATTGCAACCTGTACGGAACAGGAGGTTAAAGGTGCTGATGCTCCAAGTAGGGAGATTGCTAGTAAAGTGGCTGGAATGGCGAACCCGAGCACAAGGAGATGAGAAATGAGGTGCGTTTTAGAAACCTTTCCCCATCACACGGTGTACCATCTTCTGGGTTTCTCATGCATGTTTTCGATGTAGGAAGATGCCCTTGAACCTGGAGATTTGGGACCCATGCAATGGGTAGCACGCAGTATTACTTTAAAGGGTCTGCGTTTGCTCACCCAACCTCACCAAACCTCTCAGCCCCAAGAGTGTCCACCCTTATGTCTCATCCAGCTGTGGGTCTAGATATGGTCAATCCAGGTTGCATCACAGCCCCTGAACGAATTGTGTAAGAATTTCTCTCTCTTTCCCTGTCTTTGTTTCCTGGGTTTTTAAAAGTAATTTATTTTTATAATGGGGTTTAGCTGCTTTTCACGGCTGTGTTTAGGCCGCTTTACACCCACTTGACCCACTAACAGAGAGATATCAATACATAGGTTTTAAGATTATTACTAGTCAGATATATTCTTGTGCGGTGAATCGGGCGTGTTGAGTCCAGTTCTCTGAGCAAGGAGTAGGTCTTGTCTGTTACATATTGGGTTTATGGAACGGTATCTGAGCTAATTTGAAACTCTTGTTTTATGTATCACCCCACCTCACCTTTCCCGTTAAGCAGCCATAGTGTGTTTTCTGCATGTGTGACTCTGTTCTGTTTTGTAATTCAGTTCAAGTGTAACGGTTTTTACATTCCCTCTATAAGTGACACCTTATGAGAAGTGTCCTTTTCTGTGTGACTTATTTCACTTAGAATCGTCTTACCTAAATCCACTCATCATGCTGCTACTAGCCTTATGACATTGATTTCATGGCTGAGTGATATTCCATTGTACATAAGGACCACAACTTTTTTATCCATTTTTCGCTTTCCTGGGATATTTAAGGTGGAAGGAAGTGGAGGTCCTTGTCAACAGAGCAGCCCTAAACTTTGGGGTGCTTGTGTCTTGCTGATTTTCAATTTTCCCACTTTATCCCCCCATGCGTGGAAGTGCCCTATGCTCTCTAAGCTGTGTTTTTTAGATGTTTCAGGACACACCGTACACTTCTCCAGAGTGGCTGTTGGCAATTTACATCCCGCCCATCAGTGTAGCAAGGCTCCCATTTCTCCATGGCCTGTCCTGCATTTCTGGTTTTGACACTTTTTTCAGCATGGCCCTTTTGACCGATGGGAAGCGAGACTTCTTTGTAGCGCTGATTTGCCTTTCCAGGTTGCTTGGTTGGCCAAAAAGGGCGTATGCGTTTTTTCCTGAATGTATTCAGGAAAAAACGCATACGCCCTTTTTGGCCAAGGGCATCATTGTCAACGTTTTGCCGCTTTTCATGTGCTTTAAAGGCGATTCGAATCTACCTCCTGAAATCTGTTTCCTGCAATTCTGCCTTGATTTCAAATCCTCTTCTTTGCCTTCCCTCAATATATTTGTGGACGAGAGTTATCATTTATAACTCTGCAGGTTTGTGAATTGCAGTACCCTGAAGCTCCATTTTACAAGTCGCTTTTTTGGGAGCCGGCCGCAAAAGCGCAGGATGGCTTCAGGCCCTGTTCTGGTTCAGGGGGGCAGGCTGAGCCTGTGGTTAATTCTTCTTCCTGATGGGAAAATAGAGTGACCTGTGCCTCTCCCAACACCAAGAGCTAGTCTCTCATTGGTTCCCCGTCTTCCCGTTCATCCTCAGGACAAATTGCAACCTGTACGGAACAGGAGGTTAAAGGTGCTGATGCTCCAAGTAGGGAGATTGCTAGTAAAGTGGCTGGAATGGCGAACCCGAGCACAAGGAGATGAGAAATGAGGTGCGTTTTAGAAACCTTTCCCCATCACACGGTGTACCATCTTCTGGGTTTCTCATGCATGTTTTCGATGTAGGAAGATGCCCTTGAACCTGGAGATTTGGGACCCATGCGATGGGTAGCACGCAGTATTACTTTAAAGGGTCTGCGTTTGCTCACCCAACCTCACCGAACCTCTCAGCCCCAAGAGTGTCCACCCTTATGTCTCATCCAGCTGTGGGTCTAGATATGGTCAATCCAGGTTGCATCACAGCCCCTGAACGAATTGTGTAAGAATTTCTCTCTCTTTCCCTGTCTTTGTTTCCTGGGTTTTTAAAAGTAATTTATTTTTATAATGGGGTTTAGCTGCTTTTCACGGCTGTGTTTAGGCCGCTTTACACCCACTTGACCCACTAACAGAGAGATATCAATACATAGGTTTTAAGATTATTACTAGTCAGATATATTCTTGTGCGGTGAATCGGGCGTGTTGAGTCCAGTTCTCTGAGCAAGGAGTAGGTCTTGTCTGTTACATATTGGGTTTATGGAACGGTATCTGAGCTAATTTGAAACTTTTGTTTTATGTATCACCCCACCTCACCTTTCCCGTTAAGCAGCCATAGTGTGTTTTCTGCATGTGTGACTCTGTTCTGTTTTGTAATTCAGTTCAAGTGTAACGGTTTTTACATTCCCTCTATAAGTGACACCTTATGAGAAGTGTCCTTTTCTGTGTGACTTATTTCACTTAGAATCGTCTTACCTAAATCCACTCATCATGCTGCTACTAGCCTTATGACATTGATTTCATGGCTGAGTGATATTCCATTGTACATAAGGACCACAACTTTTTTATCCATTTTTCGCTTTCCTGGGATATTTAAGGTGGAAGGAAGTGGAGGTCCTTGTCAACAGAGCAGCCCTAAACTTTGGGGTGCTTGTGTCTTGCTGATTTTCAATTTTCCCACTTTATCCCCCCATGCGTGGAAGTGCCCTATGCTCTCTGAGCTGTGTTTTTTAGATGTTTCAGGACACACCGTACACTTCTCCAGAGTGGCTGTTGGCAATTTACATCCCGCCCATCAGTGTAGCAAGGCTCCCATTTCTCCATGGCCTGTCCTGCATTTCTGGTTTTGACACTTTTTTCAGCATGGCCCTTTTGACCGATGGGAAGCGAGACTTCTTTGTAGCGCTGATTTGCCTTTCCAGGTTGCTTGGTTGGCCAAAAAGGGCGTATGCGTTTTTTCCTGAATGTATTCAGGAAAAAACGCATACGCCCTTTTTGGCCAAGGGCATCATTGTCAACGTTTTGCCGCTTTTCATGTGCTTTAAAGGCGATTCGAATCTACCTCCTGAAATCTGTTTCCTGCAATTCTGCCTTGATTTCAAATCCTCTTCTTTGCCTTCCCTCAATATATTTGTGGACGAGAGTTATCATTTATAACTCTGCAGGTTTGTGAATTGCAGTGCCCTGAAGCTCCATTTTACAAGTCGCTTTTTTGGGAGCCGGCCGCAAAAGCGCAGGATGGCTTCAGGCCCTGTTCTGGTTCAGGGGGGCAGGCTGAGCCTGTGGTTAATTCTTCTTCCTGATGGGAAAATAGAGTGACCTGTGCCTCTCCCAACACCAAGAGCTAGTCTCTCATTGGTTCCCCGTCTTCCCGTTCATCCTCAGGACAAATTGCAACCTGTACGGAACAGGAGGTTAAAGGTGCTGATGCTCCAAGTAGGGAGATTGCTAGTAAAGTGGCTGGAATGGCGAACCCGAGCACAAGGAGATGAGAAATGAGGTGCGTTTTAGAAACCTTTCCCCATCACACGGTGTACCATCTTCTGGGTTTCTCATGCATGTTTTCGATGTAGGAAGATGCCCTTGAACCTGGAGATTTGGGACCCATGCGATGGGTAGCACGCAGTATTACTTTAAAGGGTCTGCGTTTGCTCACCCAACCTCACCGAACCTCTCAGCCCCAAGAGTGTCCACCCTTATGTCTCATCCAGCTGTGGGTCTAGATATGGTCAATCCAGGTTGCATCACAGCCCCTGAACGAATTGTGTAAGAATTTCTCTCTCTTTCCCTGTCTTTGTTTCCTGGGTTTTTAAAAGTAATTTATTTTTATAATGGGGTTTAGCTGCTTTTCACGGCTGTGTTTAGGCCGCTTTACACCCACTTGACCCACTAACAGAGAGATATCAATACATAGGTTTTAAGATTATTACTAGTCAGATATATTCTTGTGCGGTGAATCGGGCGTGTTGAGTCCAGTTCTCTGAGCAAGGAGTAGGTCTTGTCTGTTACATATTGGGTTTATGGAACGGTATCTGAGCTAATTTGAAACTTTTGTTTTATGTATCACCCCACCTCACCTTTCCCGTTAAGCAGCCATAGTGTGTTTTCTGCATGTGTGACTCTGTTCTGTTTTGTAATTCAGTTCAAGTGTAACGGTTTTTACATTCCCTCTATAAGTGACACCTTATGAGAAGTGTCCTTTTCTGTGTGACTTATTTCACTTAGAATCGTCTTACCTAAATCCACTCATCATGCTGCTACTAGCCTTATGACATTGATTTCATGGCTGAGTGATATTCCATTGTACATAAGGACCACAACTTTTTTATCCATTTTTCGCTTTCCTGGGATATTTAAGGTGGAAGGAAGTGGAGGTCCTTGTCAACAGAGCAGCCCTAAACTTTGGGGTGCTTGTGTCTTGCTGATTTTCAATTTTCCCACTTTATCCCCCCATGCGTGGAAGTGCCCTATGCTCTCTAAGCTGTGTTTTTTAGATGTTTCAGGACACACCGTACACTTCTCCAGAGTGGCTGTTGGCAATTTACATCCCGCCCATCAGTGTAGCAAGGCTCCCATTTCTCCATGGCCTGTCCTGCATTTCTGGTTTTGACACTTTTTTCAGCATGGCCCTTTTGACCGATGGGAAGCGAGACTTCTTTGTAGCGCTGATTTGCCTTTCCAGGTTGCTTGGTTGGCCAAAAAGGGCGTATGCGTTTTTTCCTGAATGTATTCAGGAAAAAACGCATACGCCCTTTTTGGCCAAGGGCATCATTGTCAACGTTTTGCCGCTTTTCATGTGCTTTAAAGGCGATTCGAATCTACCTCCTGAAATCTGTTTCCTGCAATTCTGCCTTGATTTCAAATCCTCTTCTTTGCCTTCCCTCAATATATTTGTGGACGAGAGTTATCATTTATAACTCTGCAGGTTTGTGAATTGCAGTGCCCTGAAGCTCCATTTTACAAGTCGCTTTTTTGGGAGCCGGCCGCAAAAGCGCAGGATGGCTTCAGGCCCTGTTCTGGTTCAGGGGGGCAGGCTGAGCCTGTGGTTAATTCTTCTTCCTGATGGGAAAATAGAGTGACTTGTGCCTCTCCCAACACCAAGAGCTAGTCTCTCATTGGTTCCCCGTCTTCCCGTTCATCCTCAGGACAAATTGCAACCTGTACGGAATAGGAGGTTAAAGGTGCTGATGCTCCAAGTAGGGAGATTGCTAGTAAAGTGGCTGGAATGGCGAACCCGAGCACAAGGAGATGAGAAATGAGGTGCGTTTTAGAAACCTTTCCCCATCACACGGTGTACCATCTTCTGGGTTTCTCATGCATGTTTTCGATGTAGGAAGATGCCCTTGAACCTGGAGATTTGGGACCCATGCGATGGGTAGCACGCAGTATTACTTTAAAGGGTCTGCGTTTGCTCACCCAACCTCACCAAACCTCTCAGCCCCAAGAGTGTCCACCCTTATGTCTCATCCAGCTGTGGGTCTAGATATGGTCAATCCAGGTTGCATCACAGCCCCTGAACGAATTGTGTAAGAATTTCTCTCTCTTTCCCTGTCTTTGTTTCATGGGTTTTTAAAAGTAATTTATTTTTATAATGGGGTTTAGCTGCTTTTCACGGCTGTGTTTAGGCCGCTTTACACCCACTTGACCCACTAACAGAGAGATATCAATACATAGGTTTTAAGATTATTACTGGTCAGATATATTCTTGTGCGGTGAATCGGGCGTGTTGAGTCCAGTTCTCTGAGCAAGGAGTAGGTCTTGTCTGTTACATATTGGGTTTATGGAACGGTATCTGAGCTAATTTGAAACTCTTGTTTTATGTATCACCCCACCTCACCTTTCCCGTTAAGCAGCCATAGTGTGTTTTCTGCATGTGTGACTCTGTTCTGTTTTGTAATTCAGTTCAAGTGTAACGGTTTTTACATTCCCTCTATAAGTGACACCTTATGAGAAGTGTCCTTTTCTGTGTGACTTATTTCACTTAGAATCGTCTTACCTAAATCCACTCATCATGCTGCTACTAGCCTTATGACATTGATTTCATGGCTGAGTGATATTCCATTGTACATAAGGACCACAACTTTTTTATCCATTTTTCGCTTTCCTGGGATATTTAAGGTGGAAGGAAGTGGAGGTCCTTGTCAACAGAGCAGCCCTAAACTTTGGGGTGCTTGTGTCTTGCTGATTTTCAATTTTCCCACTTTATCCCCCCATGCGTGGAAGTGCCCTATGCTCTCTGAGCTGTGTTTTTTAGATGTTTCAGGACACACCGTACACTTCTCCAGAGTGGCTGTTGGCAATTTACATCCCGCCCATCAGTGTAGCAAGGCTCCCATTTCTCCATGGCCTGTCCTGCATTTCTGGTTTTGACACTTTTTTCAGCATGGCCCTTTTGACCGATGGGAAGCGAGACTTCTTTGTAGCGCTGATTTGCCTTTCCAGGTTGCTTGGTTGGCCAAAAAGGGCGTATGCGTTTTTTCCTGAATGTATTCAGGAAAAAACGCATACGCCCTTTTTGGCCAAGGGCATCATTGTCAACGTTTTGCCGCTTTTCATGTGCTTTAAAGGCGATTCGAATCTACCTCCTGAAATCTGTTTCCTGCAATTCTGCCTTGATTTCAAATCCTCTTCTTTGCCTTCCCTCAATATATTTGTGGACGAGAGTTATCATTTATAACTCTGCAGGTTTGTGAATTGCAGTGCCCTGAAGCTCCATTTTACAAGTCGCTTTTTTGGGAGCCGGCCGCAAAAGCGCAGGATGGCTTCAGGCCCTGTTCTGGTTCAGGGGGGCAGGCTGAGCCTGTGGTTAATTCTTCTTCCTGATGGGAAAATAGAGTGACCTGTGCCTCTCCCAACACCAAGAGCTAGTCTCTCATTGGTTCCCCGTCTTCCCGTTCATCCTCAGGACAAATTGCAACCTGTACGGAACAGGAGGTTAAAGGTGCTGATGCTCCAAGTAGGGAGATTGCTAGTAAAGTGGCTGGAATGGCGAACCCGAGCACAAGGAGATGAGAAATGAGGTGCGTTTTAGAAACCTTTCCCCATCACACGGTGTACCATCTTCTGGGTTTCTCATGCATGTTTTCGATGTAGGAAGATGCCCTTGAACCTGGAGATTTGGGACCCATGCGATGGGTAGCACGCAGTATTACTTTAAAGGGTCTGCGTTTGCTCACCCAACCTCACCAAACCTCTCAGCCCCAAGAGTGTCCACCCTTATGTCTCATCCAGCTGTGGGTCTAGATATGGTCAATCCAGGTTGCATCACAGCCCCTGAACGAATTGTGTAAGAATTTCTCTCTCTTTCCCTGTCTTTGTTTCCTGGGTTTTTAAAAGTAATTTATTTTTATAATGGGGTTTAGCTGCTTTTCACGGCTGTGTTTAGGCCGCTTTACACCCACTTGACCCACTAACAGAGAGATATCAATACATAGGTTTTAAGATTATTACTGGTCAGATATATTCTTGTGCGGTGAATCGGGCGTGTTGAGTCCAGTTCTCTGAGCAAGGAGTAGGTCTTGTCTGTTACATATTGGGTTTATGGAACGGTATCTGAGCTAATTTGAAACTCTTGTTTTATGTATCACCCCACCTCACCTTTCCCGTTAAGCAGCCATAGTGTGTTTTCTGCATGTGTGACTCTGTTCTGTTTTGTAATTCAGTTCAAGTGTAACGGTTTTTACATTCCCTCTATAAGTGACACCTTATGAGAAGTGTCCTTTTCTGTGTGACTTATTTCACTTAGAATCGTCTTACCTAAATCCACTCATCATGCTGCTACTAGCCTTATGACATTGATTTCATGGCTGAGTGATATTCCATTGTACATAAGGACCACAACTTTTTTATCCATTTTTCGCTTTCCTGGGATATTTAAGGTGGAAGGAAGTGGAGGTCCTTGTCAACAGAGCAGCCCTAAACTTTGGGGTGCTTGTGTCTTGCTGATTTTCAATTTTCCCACTTTATCCCCCCATGCGTGGAAGTGCCCTATGCTCTCTGAGCTGTGTTTTTTAGATGTTTCAGGACACACCGTACACTTCTCCAGAGTGGCTGTTGGCAATTTACATCCCGCCCATCAGTGTAGCAAGGCTCCCATTTCTCCATGGCCTGTCCTGCATTTCTGGTTTTGACACTTTTTTCAGCATGGCCCTTTTGACCGATGGGAAGCGAGACTTCTTTGTAGCGCTGATTTGCCTTTCCAGGTTGCTTGGTTGGCCAAAAAGGGCGTATGCGTTTTTTCCTGAATGTATTCAGGAAAAAACGCATACGCCCTTTTTGGCCAAGGGCATCATTGTCAACGTTTTGCCGCTTTTCATGTGCTTTAAAGGCGATTCGAATCTACCTCCTGAAATCTGTTTCCTGCAATTCTGCCTTGATTTCAAATCCTCTTCTTTGCCTTCCCTCAATATATTTGTGGACGAGAGTTATCATTTATAACTCTGCAGGTTTGTGAATTGCAGTGCCCTGAAGCTCCATTTTACAAGTCGCTTTTTTGGGAGCCGGCCGCAAAAGCGCAGGATGGCTTCAGGCCCTGTTCTGGTTCAGGGGGGCAGGCTGAGCCTGTGGTTAATTCTTCTTCCTGATGGGAAAATAGAGTGACCTGTGCCTCTCCCAACACCAAGAGCTAGTCTCTCATTGGTTCCCCGTCTTCCCGTTCATCCTCAGGACAAATTGCAACCTGTACGGAACAGGAGGTTAAAGGTGCTGATGCTCCAAGTAGGGAGATTGCTAGTAAAGTGGCTGGAATGGCGAACCCGAGCACAAGGAGATGAGAAATGAGGTGCGTTTTAGAAACCTTTCCCCATCACACGGTGTACCATCTTCTGGGTTTCTCATGCATGTTTTCGATGTAGGAAGATGCCCTTGAACCTGGAGATTTGGGACCCATGCGATGGGTAGCACGCAGTATTACTTTAAAGGGTCTGCGTTTGCTCACCCAACCTCACCAAACCTCTCAGCCCCAAGAGTGTCCACCCTTATGTCTCATCCAGCTGTGGGTCTAGATATGGTCAATCCAGGTTGCATCACAGCCCCTGAACGAATTGTGTAAGAATTTCTCTCTCTTTCCCTGTCTTTGTTTCCTGGGTTTTTAAAAGTAATTTATTTTTATAATGGGGTTTAGCTGCTTTTCACGGCTGTGTTTAGGCCGCTTTACACCCACTTGACCCACTAACAGAGAGATATCAATACATAGGTTTTAAGATTATTACTAGTCAGATATATTCTTGTGCGGTGAATCGGGCGTGTTGAGTCCAGTTCTCTGAGCAAGGAGTAGGTCTTGTCTGTTACATATTGGGTTTATGGAACGGTATCTGAGCTAATTTGAAACTCTTGTTTTATGTATCACCCCACCTCACCTTTCCCGTTAAGCAGCCATAGTGTGTTTTCTGCAGGTGTGACTCTGTTCTGTTTTGTAATTCAGTTCAAGTGTAACGGTTTTTACATTCCCTCTATAAGTGACACCTTATGAGAAGTGTCCTTTTCTGTGTGACTTATTTCACTTAGAATCGTCTTACCTAAATCCACTCATCATGCTGCTACTAGCCTTATGACATTGATTTCATGGCTGAGTGATATTCCATTGTACATAAGGACCACAACTTTTTTATCCATTTTTCGCTTTCCTGGGATATTTAAGGTGGAAGGAAGTGGAGGTCCTTGTCAACAGAGCAGCCCTAAACTTTGGGGTGCTTGTGTCTTGCTGATTTTCAATTTTCCCACTTTATCCCCCCATGCGTAGAAGTGCCCTATGCTCTCTGAGCTGTGTTTTTTAGATGTTTCAGGACACACCGTACACTTCTCCAGAGTGGCTGTTGGCAATTTACATCCCGCCCATCAGTGTAGCAAGGCTCCCATTTCTCCATGGCCTGTCCTGCATTTCTGGTTTTGACACTTTTTTCAGCATGGCCCTTTTGACCGATGGGAAGCGAGACTTCTTTGTAGCGCTGATTTGCCTTTCCAGGTTGCTTGGTTGGCCAAAAAGGGCGTATGCGTTTTTTCCTGAATGTATTCAGGAAAAAACGCATACGCCCTTTTTGGCCAAGGGCATCATTGTCAACGTTTTGCCGCTTTTCATGTGCTTTAAAGGCGATTCGAATCTACCTCCTGAAATCTGTTTCCTGCAATTCTGCCTTGATTTCAAATCCTCTTCTTTGCCTTCCCTCAATATATTTGTGGACGAGAGTTATCATTTATAACTCTGCAGGTTTGTGAATTGCAGTGCCCTGAAGCTCCATTTTACAAGTCGGTTTTTTGGGAGCCGGCCGCAAAAGCGCAGGATGGCTTCAGGCCCTGTTCTGGTTCAGGGGGGCAGGCTGAGCCTGTGGTTAATTCTTCTTCCTGATGGGAAAATAGAGTGACCTGTGCCTGTCCCAACACCAAGAGCTAGTCTCTCATTGGTTCCCCGTCTTCCCGTTCATCCTCAGGACAAATTGCAACCTGTACGGAACAGGAGGTTAAAGGTGCTGATGCTCCAAGTAGGGAGATTGCTAGTAAAGTGGCTGGAATGGCGAACCCGAGCACAAGGAGATGAGAAATGAGGTGCGTTTTAGAAACCTTTCCCCATCACACGGTGTACCATCTTCTGGGTTTCTCATGCATGTTTTCGATGTAGGAAGATGCCCTTGAACCTGGAGATTTGGGACCCATGCGATGGGTAGCACGCAGTATTACTTTAAAGGGTCTGCGTTTGCTCACCCAACCTCACCAAACCTCTCAGCCCCAAGAGTGTCCACCCTTATGTCTCATCCAGCTGTGGGTCTAGATATGGTCAATCCAGGTTGCATCACAGCCCCTGAACGAATTGTGTAAGAATTTCTCTCTCTTTCCCTGTCTTTGTTTCATGGGTTTTTAAAAGTAATTTATTTTTATAATGGGGTTTAGCTGCTTTTCACGGCTGTGTTTAGGCCGCTTTACACCCACTTGACCCACTAACAGAGAGATATCAATACATAGGTTTTAAGATTATTACTAGTCAGATATATTCTTGTGCGGTGAATCGGGCGTGTTGAGTCCAGTTCTCTGAGCAAGGAGTAGGTCTTGTCTGTTACATATTGGGTTTATGGAACGGTATCTGAGCTAATTTGAAACTCTTGTTTTATGTATCACCCCACCTCACCTTTCCCGTTAAGCAGCCATAGTGTGTTTTCTGCAGGTGTGACTCTATTCTGTTTTGTAATTCAGTTCAAGTGTAACGGTTTTTACATTCCCTCTATAAGTGACACCTTATGAGAAGTGTCCTTTTCTGTGTGACTTATTTCACTTAGAATCGTCTTACCTAAATCCACTCATCATGCTGCTACTAGCCTTATGACATTGATTTCATGGCTGAGTGATATTCCATTGTACATAAGGACCACAACTTTTTTATCCATTTTTTGCTTTCCTGGGATATTTAAGGTGGAAGGAAGTGGAGGTCCTTGTCAACAGAGCAGCCCTAAACTTTGGGGTGCTTGTGTCTTGCTGATTTTCAATTTTCCCACTTTATCCCCCCATGCGTGGAAGTGCCCTATGCTCTCTGAGCTGTGTTTTTTAGATGTTTCAGGACACACCGTACACTTCTCCAGAGTGGCTGTTGGCAATTTACATCCCGCCCATCAGTGTAGCAAGGCTCCCATTTCTCCATGGCCTGTCCTGCATTTCTGGTTTTGACACTTTTTTCAGCATGGCCCTTTTGACCGATGGGAAGCGAGACTTCTTTGTAGCGCTGATTTGCCTTTCCAGGTTGCTTGGTTGGCCAAAAAGGGCGTATGCGTTTTTTCCTGAATGTATTCAGGAAAAAACGCATACGCCCTTTTTGGCCAAGGGCATCATTGTCAACGTTTTGCCGCTTTTCATGTGCTTTAAAGGCGATTCGAATCTACCTCCTGAAATCTGTTTCCTGCAATTCTGCCTTGATTTCAAATCCTCTTCTTTGCCTTCCCTCAATATATTTGTGGACGAGAGTTATCATTTATAACTCTGCAGGTGTGTGAATTGCAGTGCCCTGAAGCTCCATTTTACAAGTCGGTTTTTTGGGAGCCGTCCGCAAAAGCGCAGGATGGCTTCAGGCCCTGTTCTTGTTCAGGGGGGCAGGCTGAGCCTGCGGTTAATTCTTCTTCCTGATGGGAAAATAGAGTGACCTGTGCCTCTCCCAACACCAAGAGCTAGTCTCTCATTGGTTCCCCGTCTTCCCGTTCATCCTCAGGACAAATTGCAACCTGTACCGAACAGGAGGTTAAAGGTGCTGATGCTCCAAGTAGGGAGATTGCTAGTAAAGTGGCTGGAATGGCGAACCCGAGCACAAGGAGATGAGAAATGAGGTGCGTTTTAGAAACCTTTCCCCATCACACGGTGTACCATCTTCTGGGTTTCTCATGCATGTTTTCGATGTAGGAAGATGCCCTTGAACCTGGAGATTTGGGACCCATGCGATGGGTAGCACGCAGTATTACTTTAAAGGGTCTGCGTTTGCTCACCCAACCTCACCAAACCTCTCAGCCCCAAGAGTGTCCACCCTTATGTCTCATCCAGCTGTGGGTCTAGATATGGTCAATCCAGGTTGCATCACAGCCCCTGAACGAATTGTGTAAGAATTTCTCTCTCTTTCCCTGTCTTTGTTTCATGGGTTTTTAAAAGTAATTTATTTTTATAATGGGGTTTAGCTGCTTTTCACGGCTGTGTTTAGGCCGCTTTACACCCACTTGACCCACTAACAGAGAGATATCAATACATAGGTTTTAAGATTATTACTAGTCAGATATATTCTTGTGCGGTGAATCGGGCGTGTTGAGTCCAGTTCTCTGAGCAAGGAGTAGGTCTTGTCTGTTACATATTGGGTTTATGGAACGGTATCTGAGCTAATTTGAAACTCTTGTTTTATGTATCACCCCACCTCACCTTTCCCGTTAAGCAGCCATAGTGTGTTTTCTGCATGTGTGACTCTGTTCTGTTTTGTAATTCAGTTCAAGTGTAACGGTTTTTACATTCCCTCTATAAGTGACACCTTATGAGAAGTGTCCTTTTCTGTGTGACTTATTTCACTTAGAATCGTCTTACCTAAATCCACTCATCATGCTGCTACTAGCCTTATGACATTGATTTCATGGCTGAGTGATATTCCATTGTACATAAGGACCACAACTTTTTTATCCATTTTTCGCTTTCCTGGGATATTTAAGGTGGAAGGAAGTGGAGGTCCTTGTCAACAGAGCAGCCCTAAACTTTGGGGTGCTTGTGTCTTGCTGATTTTCAATTTTCCCACTTTATCCCCCCATGCGTGGAAGTGCCCTATGCTCTCTAAGCTGTGTTTTTTAGATGTTTCAGGACACACCGTACACTTCTCCAGAGTGGCTGTTGGCAATTTACATCCCGCCCATCAGTGTAGCAAGGCTCCCATTTCTCCATGGCCTGTCCTGCATTTCTGGTTTTGACACTTTTTTCAGCATGGCCCTTTTGACCGATGGGAAGCGAGACTTCTTTGTAGCGCTGATTTGCCTTTCCAGGTTGCTTGGTTGGCCAAAAAGGGCGTATGCGTTTTTTCCTGAATATATTCAGGAAAAAACGCATACGCCCTTTTTGGCCAAGGGCATCATTGTCAACGTTTTGCCGCTTTTCATGTGCTTTAAAGGCGATTCGAATCTACCTCCTGAAATCTGTTTCCTGCAATTCTGCCTTGATTTCAAATCCTCTTCTTTGCCTTCCCTCAATATATTTGTGGACGAGAGTTATCATTTATAACTCTGCAGGTTTGTGAATTGCAGTGCCCTGAAGCTCCATTTTACAAGTCGGTTTTTTGGGAGCCGGCCGCAAAAGCGCAGGATGGCTTCAGGCCCTGTTCTGGTTCCGGGGGGCAGGCTGAGCCTGTGGTTAATTCTTCTTCCTGATGGGAAAATAGAGTGACCTGTGCCTCTCCCAACACCAAGAGCTAGTCTCTCATTGGTTCCCCGTCTTCCCGTTCATCCTCAGGACAAATTGCAACCTGTACGGAACAGGAGGTTAAAGGTGCTGATGCTCCAAGTAGGGAGATTGCTAGTAAAGTGGCTGGAATGGCGAACCCGAGCACAAGGAGATGAGAAATGAGGTGCGTTTTAGAAACCTTTCCCCATCACACGGTGTACCATCTTCTGGGTTTCTCATGCATGTTTTCGATGTAGGAAGATGCCCTTGAACCTGGAGATTTGGGACCCATGCGATGGGTAGCACGCAGTATTACTTTAAAGGGTCTGCGTTTGCTCACCCAACCTCACCAAACCTCTCAGCCCCAAGAGTGTCCACCCTTATGTCTCATCCAGCTGTGGGTCTAGATATGGTCAATCCAGGTTGCATCACAGCCCCTGAACGAATTGTGTAAGAATTTCTCTCTCTTTCCCTGTCTTTGTTTCCTGGGTTTTTAAAAGTAATTTATTTTTATAATGGGGTTTAGCTGCTTTTCACGTCTGTGTTTAGGCCGCTTTACACCCACTTGACCCACTAACAGAGAGATATCAATACATAGGTTTTAAGATTATTACTAGTCAGATATATTCTTGTGCGGTGAATCGGGCGTGTTGAGTCCAGTTCTCTGAGCAAGGAGTAGGTCTTGTCTGTTACATATTGGGTTTATGGAACGGTATCTGAGCTAATTTGAAACTCTTGTTTTATGTATCACCCCACCTCACCTTTCCCGTTAAGCAGCCATAGTGTGTTTTCTGCATGTGTGACTCTGTTCTGTTTTGTAATTCAGTTCAAGTGTAACGGTTTTTACATTCCCTCTATAAGTGACACCTTATGAGAAGTGTCCTTTTCTGTGTGACTTATTTCACTTAGAATCGTCTTACCTAAATCCACTCATCATGCTGCTACTAGCCTTATGACATTGATTTCATGGCTGAGTGATATTCCATTGTACATAAGGACCACAACTTTTTTATCCATTTTTCGCTTTCCTGGGATATTTAAGGTGGAAGGAAGTGGAGGTCCTTGTCCACAGAGCAGCCCTAAACTTTGGGGTGCTTGTGTCTTGCTGATTTTCAATTTTCCCACTTTATCCCCCCATGCGTGGAAGTGCCCTATGCTCTCTAAGCTGTGTTTTTTAGATGTTTCAGGACACACCGTACACTTCTCCAGAGTGGCTGTTGGCAATTTACATCCCGCCCATCAGTGTAGCAAGGCTCCCATTTCTCCATGGCCTGTCCTGCATTTCTGGTTTTGACACTTTTTTCAGCATGGCCCTTTTGACCGATGGGAAGCGAGACTTCTTTGTAGCGCTGATTTGCCTTTCCAGGTTGCTTGGTTGGCCAAAAAGGGCGTATGCGTTTTTTCCGGAATATATTCAGGAAAAAACGCATACGCCCTTTTTGGCCAAGGGCATCATTGTCAACGTTTTGCCGCTTTTCATGTGCTTTAAAGGCGATTCGAATCTACCTCCTGAAATCTGTTTCCTGCAATTCTGCCTTGATTTCAAATCCTCTTCTTTGCCTTCCCTCAATATATTTGTGGACGAGAGTTATCATTTATAACTCTGCAGGTTTGTGAATTGCAGTGCCCTGAAGCTCCATTTTACAAGTCGGTTTTTTGGGAGCCGGCCGCAAAAGCGCAGGATGGCTTCAGGCCCTGTTCTGGTTCCGGGGGGCAGGCTGAGCCTGTGGTTAATTCTTCTTCCTGATGGGAAAATAGAGTGACCTGTGCCTCTCCCAACACCAAGAGCTAGTCTCTCATTGGTTCCCCGTCTTCCCGTTCATCCTCAGGACAAATTGCAACCTGTACGGAACAGGAGGTTAAAGGTGCTGATGCTCCAAGTAGGGAGATTGCTAGTAAAGTGGCTGGAATGGCGAACCCGAGCACAAGGAGATGAGAAATGAGGTGCGTTTTAGAAACCTTTCCCCATCACACGGTGTACCATCTTCTGGGTTTCTCATGCATGTTTTCGATGTAGGAAGATGCCCTTGAACCTGGAGATTTGGGACCCATGCGATGGGTAGCACGCAGTATTACTTTAAAGGGTCTGCGTTTGCTCACCCAACCTCACCAAACCTCTCAGCCCCAAGAGTGTCCACCCTTATGTCTCATCCAGCTGTGGGTCTAGATATGGTCAATCCAGGTTGCATCACAGCCCCTGAACGAATTGTGTAAGAATTTCTCTCTCTTTCCCTGTCTTTGTTTCCTGGGTTTTTAAAAGTAATTTATTTTTATAATGGGGTTTAGCTGCTTTTCACGTCTGTGTTTAGGCCGCTTTACACCCACTTGACCCACTAACAGAGAGATATCAATACATAGGTTTTAAGATTATTACTAGTCAGATATATTCTTGTGCGGTGAATCGGGCGTGTTGAGTCCAGTTCTCTGAGCAAGGAGTAGGTCTTGTCTGTTACATATTGGGTTTATGGAACGGTATCTGAGCTAATTTGAAACTCTTGTTTTATGTATCACCCCACCTCACCTTTCCCGTTAAGCAGCCATAGTGTGTTTTCTGCATGTGTGACTCTGTTCTGTTTTGTAATTCAGTTCAAGTGTAACGGTTTTTACATTCCCTCTATAAGTGACACCTTATGAGAAGTGTCCTTTTCTGTGTGACTTATTTCACTTAGAATCGTCTTACCTAAATCCACTCATCATGCTGCTACTAGCCTTATGACATTGATTTCATGGCTGAGTGATATTCCATTGTACATAAGGACCACAACTTTTTTATCCATTTTTCGCTTTCCTGGGATATTTAAGGTGGAAGGAAGTGGAGGTCCTTGTCAACAGAGCAGCCCTAAACTTTGGGGTGCTTGTGTCTTGCTGATTTTCAATTTTCCCACTTTATCCCCCCATGCGTGGAAGTGCCCTATGCTCTCTAAGCTGTGTTTTTTAGATGTTTCAGGACACACCGTACACTTCTCCAGAGTGGCTGTTGGCAATTTACATCCCGCCCATCAGTGTAGCAAGGCTCCCATTTCTCCATGGCCTGTCCTGCATTTCTGGTTTTGACACTTTTTTCAGCATGGCCCTTTTGACCGATGGGAAGCGAGACTTCTTTGTAGCGCTGATTTGCCTTTCCAGGTTGCTTGGTTGGCCAAAAAGGGCGTATGCGTTTTTTCCTGAATGTATTCAGGAAAAAACGCATACGCCCTTTTTGGCCAAGGGCATCATTGTCAACGTTTTGCCGCTTTTCATGTGCTTTAAAGGCGATTCGAATCTACCTCCTGAAATCTGTTTCCTGCAATTCTGCCTTGATTTCAAATCCTCTTCTTTGCCTTCCCTCAATATATTTGTGGACGAGAGTTATCATTTATAACTCTGCAGGTTTGTGAATTGCAGTGCCCTGAAGCTCCATTTTACAAGTCGCTTTTTTGGGAGCCGGCCGCAAAAGCGCAGGATGGCTTCAGGCCCTGTTCTGGTTAAGGGGGGCAGGCTGAGCCTGTGGTTAATTCTTCTTCCTGATGGGAAAATAGAGTGACCTGTGCCTCTCCCAACACCAAGAGCTAGTCTCTCATTGGTTCCCCGTCTTCCCGTTCATCCTCAGGACAAATTGCAACCTGTACGGAACAGGAGGTTAAAGGTGCTGATGCTCCAAGTAGGGAGATTGCTAGTAAAGTGGCTGGAATGGCGAACCCGAGCACAAGGAGATGAGAAATGAGGTGCGTTTTAGAAACCTTTCCCCATCACACGGTGTACCATCTTCTGGGTTTCTCATGCATGTTTTCGATGTAGGAAGATGCCCTTGAACCTGGAGATTTGGGACCCATGCGATGGGTAGCACGCAGTATTACTTTAAAGGGTCTGCGTTTGCTCACCCAACCTCACCAAACCTCTCAGCCCCAAGAGTGTCCACCCTTATGTCTCATCCAGCTGTGGGTCTAGATATGGTCAATCCAGGTTGCATCACAGCCCCTGAACGAATTGTGTAAGAATTTCTCTCTCTTTCCCTGTCTTTGTTTCCTGGGTTTTTAAAAGTAATTTATTTTTATAATGGGGTTTAGCTGCTTTTCACGGCTGTGTTTAGGCCGCTTTACACCCACTTGACCCACTAACAGAGAGATATCAATACATAGGTTTTAAGATTATTACTAGTCAGATATATTCTTGTGCGGTGAATCGGGCGTGTTGAGTCCAGTTCTCTGAGCAAGGAGTAGGTCTTGTCTGTTACATATTGGGTTTATGGAACGGTATCTGAGCTAATTTGAAACTCTTGTTTTATGTATCACCCCACCTCACCTTTCCCGTTAAGCAGCCATAGTGTGTTTTCTGCATGTGTGACTCTGTTCTGTTTTGTAATTCAGTTCAAGTGTAACGGTTTTTACATTCCCTCTATAAGTGACACCTTATGAGAAGTGTCCTTTTCTGTGTGACTTATTTCACTTAGAATCGTCTTACCTAAATCCACTCATCATGCTGCTACTAGCCTTATGACATTGATTTCATGGCTGAGTGATATTCCATTGTACATAAGGACCACAACTTTTTTATCCATTTTTCGCTTTCCTGGGATATTTAAGGTGGAAGGAAGTGGAGGTCCTTGTCAACAGAGCAGCCCTAAACTTTGGGGTGCTTGTGTCTTGCTGATTTTCAATTTTCCCACTTTATCCCCCCATGCGTGGAAGTGCCCTATGCTCTCTAAGCTGTGTTTTTTAGATGTTTCAGGACACACCGTACACTTCTCCAGAGTGGCTGTTGGCAATTTACATCCCGCCCATCAGTGTAGCAAGGCTCCCATTTCTCCATGGCCTGTCCTGCATTTCTGGTTTTGACACTTTTTTCAGCATGGCCCTTTTGACCGATGGGAAGCGAGACTTCTTTGTAGCGCTGATTTGCCTTTCCAGGTTGCTTGGTTGGCCAAAAAGGGCGTATGCGTTTTTTCCTGAATGTATTCAGGAAAAAACGCATACGCCCTTTTTGGCCAAGGGCATCATTGTCAACGTTTTGCCGCTTTTCATGTGCTTTAAAGGCGATTCGAATCTACCTCCTGAAATCTGTTTCCTGCAATTCTGCCTTGATTTCAAATCCTCTTCTTTGCCTTCCCTCAATATATTTGTGGACGAGAGTTATCATTTATAACTCTGCAGGTTTGTGAATTGCAGTGCCCTGAAGCTCCATTTTACAAGTCGCTTTTTTGGGAGCCGGCCGCAAAAGCGCAGGATGGCTTCAGGCCCTGTTCTGGTTCAGGGGGGCAGGCTGAGCCTGTGGTTAATTCTTCTTCCTGATGGGAAAATAGAGTGACCTGTGCCTCTCCCAATACCAAGAGCTAGTCTCTCATTGGTTCCCCTTCTTCCCGTTCATCCTCAGGACAAATTGCAACCTGTACGGAACAGGAGGTTAAAGGTGCTGATGCTCCAAGTAGGGAGATTGCTAGTAAAGTGGCTGGAATGGCGAACCCGAGCACAAGGAGATGAGAAATGAGGTGCGTTTTAGAAACCTTTCCCCATCACACGGTGTACCATCTTCTGGGTTTCTCATGCATGTTTTCGATGTAGGAAGATGCCCTTGAACCTGGAGATTTGGGACCCATGCGATGGGTAGCACGCAGTATTACTTTAAAGGGTCTGCGTTTGCTCACCCAACCTCACCAAACCTCTCAGCCCCAAGAGTGTCCACCCTTATGTCTCATCCAGCTGTGGGTCTAGATATGGTCAATCCAGGTTGCATCACAGCCCCTGAACGAATTGTGTAAGAATTTCTCTCTCTTTCCCTGTCTTTGTTTCCTGGGTTTTTAAAAGTAATTTATTTTTATAATGGGGTTTAGCTGCTTTTCACGGCTGTGTTTAGGCCGCTTTACACCCACTTGACCCACTAACAGAGAGATATCAATACATAGGTTTTAAGATTATTACTAGTCAGATATATTCTTGTGCGGTGAATCGGGCGTGTTGAGTCCAGTTCTCTGAGCAAGGAGTAGGTCTTGTCTGTTACATATTGGGTTTATGGAATGGTATCTGAGCTAATTTGAAACTCTTGTTTTATGTATCACCCCACCTCACCTTTCCCGTTAAGCAGCCATAGTGTGTTTTCTGCATGTGTGACTCTGTTCTGTTTTGTAATTCAGTTCAAGTGTAACGGTTTTTACATTCCCTCTATAAGTGACACCTTATGAGAAGTGTCCTTTTCTGTGTGACTTATTTCACTTAGAATCGTCTTACCTAAATCCACTCATCATGCTGCTACTAGCCTTATGACATTGATTTCATGGCTGAGTGATATTCCATTGTACATAAGGACCACAACTTTTTTATCCATTTTTCGCTTTCCTGGGATATTTAAGGTGGAATGAAGTGGAGGTCCTTGTCAACAGAGCAGCCCTAAACTTTGGGGTGCTTGTGTCTTGCTGATTTTCAATTTTCCCACTTTATCCCCCCATGCGTGGAAGTGCCCTATGCTCTCTAAGCTGTGTTTTTTAGATGTTTCAGGACACACCGTACACTTCTCCAGAGTGGCTGTTGGCAATTTACATCCCGCCCATCAGTGTAGCAAGGCTCCCATTTCTCCATGGCCTGTCCTGCATTTCTGGTTTTGACAGTTTTTTCAGCATGGCCCTTTTGACCGATGGGAAGCGAGACTTCTTTGTAGCGCTGATTTGCCTTTCCAGGTTGCTTGGTTGGCCAAAAAGGGCGTATGCGTTTTTTCCTGAATATATTCAGGAAAAAACGCATACGCCCTTTTTGGCCAAGGGCATCATTGTCAACGTTTTGCCGCTTTTCATGTGCTTTAAAGGCGATTCGAATCTACCTCCTGAAATCTGTTTCCTGCAATTCTGCCTTGATTTCAAATCCTCTTCTTTGCCTTCCCTCAATATATTTGTGGACGAGAGTTATCATTTATAACTCTGCAGGTTTGTGAATTGCAGTGCCCTGAAGCTCCATTTTACAAGTCGCTTTTTTGGGAGCCGGCCGCAAAAGCGCAGGATGGCTTCAGGCCCTGTTCTGGTTCAGGGGGGCAGGCTGAGCCTGTGGTTAATTCTTCTTCCTGATGGGAAAATAGAGTGACCTGTGCCTCTCCCAACACCAAGAGCTAGTCTCTCATTGGTTCTCCGTCTTCCCGTTCATCCTCAGGACAAATTGCAACCTGTACGGAACAGGAGGTTAAAGGTGCTGATGCTCCAAGTAGGGAGATTGCTAGTAAAGTGGCTGGAATGGCGAACCCGAGCACAAGGAGATGAGAAATGAGGTGCGTTTTAGAAACCTTTCCCCATCACACGGTGTACCATCTTCTGGGTTTCTCATGCATGTTTTCGATGTAGGAAGATGCCCTTGAACCTGGAGATTTGGGACCCATGCAATGGGTAGCACGCAGTATTACTTTAAAGGGTCTGCGTTTGCTCACCCAACCTCACCAAACCTCTCAGCCCCAAGAGTGTCCACCCTTATGTCTCATCCAGCTGTGGGTCTAGATATGGTCAATCCAGGTTGCATCACAGCCCCTGAACGAATTGTGTAAGAATTTCTCTCTCTTTCCCTGTCTTTGTTTCCTGGGTTTTTAAAAGTAATTTATTTTTATAATGGGGTTTAGCTGCTTTTCACGGCTGTGTTTAGGCCGCTTTACACCCACTTGACCCACTAACAGAGAGATATCAATACATAGGTTTTAAGATTATTACTAGTCAGATATATTCTTGTGCGGTGAATCGGGCGTGTTGAGTCCAGTTCTCTGAGCAAGGAGTAGGTCTTGTCTGTTACATATTGGGTTTATGGAACGGTATCTGAGCTAATTTGAAACTCTTGTTTTATGTATCACCCCACCTCACCTTTCCCGTTAAGCAGCCATAGTGTGTTTTCTGCATGTGTGACTCTGTTCTGTTTTGTAATTCAGTTCAAGTGTAACGGTTTTTACATTCCCTCTATAAGTGACACCTTATGAGAAGTGTCCTTTTCTGTGTGACTTATTTCACTTAGAATCGTCTTACCTAAATCCACTCATCATGCTGCTACTAGCCTTATGACATTGATTTCATGGCTGAGTGATATTCCATTGTACATAAGGACCACAACTTTTTTATCCATTTTTCGCTTTCCTGGGATATTTAAGGTGGAAGGAAGTGGAGGTCCTTGTCAACAGAGCAGCCCTAAACTTTGGGGTGCTTGTGTCTTGCTGATTTTCAATTTTCCCACTTTATCCCCCCATGCGTGGAAGTGCCCTATGCTCTCTAAGCTGTGTTTTTTAGATGTTTCAGGACACACCGTACACTTCTCCAGAGTGGCTGTTGGCAATTTACATCCCGCCCATCAGTGTAGCAAGGCTCCCATTTCTCCATGGCCTGTCCTGCATTTCTGGTTTTGACACTTTTTTCAGCATGGCCCTTTTGACCGATGGGAAGCGAGACTTCTTTGTAGCGCTGATTTGCCTTTCCAGGTTGCTTGGTTGGCCAAAAAGGGCGTATGCGTTTTTTCCTGAATGTATTCAGGAAAAAACGCATACGCCCTTTTTGGCCAAGGGCATCATTGTCAACGTTTTGCCGCTTTTCATGTGCTTTAAAGGCGATTCGAATCTACCTCCTGAAATCTGTTTCCTGCAATTCTGCCTTGATTTCAAATCCTCTTCTTTGCCTTCCCTCAATATATTTGTGGACGAGAGTTATCATTTATAACTCTGCAGGTTTGTGAATTGCAGTACCCTGAAGCTCCATTTTACAAGTCGCTTTTTTGGGAGCCGGCCGCAAAAGCGCAGGATGGCTTCAGGCCCTGTTCTGGTTCAGGGGGGCAGGCTGAGCCTGTGGTTAATTCTTCTTCCTGATGGGAAAATAGAGTGACCTGTGCCTCTCCCAACACCAAGAGCTAGTCTCTCATTGGTTCCCCGTCTTCCCGTTCATCCTCAGGACAAATTGCAACCTGTACGGAACAGGAGGTTAAAGGTGCTGATGCTCCAAGTAGGGAGATTGCTAGTAAAGTGGCTGGAATGGCGAACCCGAGCACAAGGAGATGAGAAATGAGGTGTGTTTTAGAAACCTTTCCCCATCACACGGTGTACCATCTTCTGGGTTTCTCATGCATGTTTTCGATGTAGGAAGATGCCCTTGAACCTGGAGATTTGGGACCCATGCGATGGGTAGCACGCAGTATTACTTTAAAGGGTCTGCGTTTGCTCACCCAACCTCACCAAACCTCTCAGCCCCAAGAGTGTCCACCCTTATGTCTCATCCAGCTGTGGGTCTAGATATGGTCAATCCAGGTTGCATCACAGCCCCTGAACGAATTGTGTAAGAATTTCTCTCTCTTTCCCTGTCTTTGTTTCCTGGGTTTTTAAAAGTAATTTATTTTTATAATGGGGTTTAGCTGCTTTTCACGGCTGTGTTTAGGCCGCTTTACACCCACTTGACCCACTAACAGAGAGATATCAATACATAGGTTTTAAGATTATTACTAGTCAGATATATTCTTGTGCGGTGAATCGGGCGTGTTGAGTCCAGTTCTCTGAGCAAGGAGTAGGTCTTGTCTGTTACATATTGGGTTTATGGAACGGTATCTGAGCTAATTTGAAACTCTTGTTTTATGTATCACCCCACCTCACCTTTCCCGTTAAGCAGCCATAGTGTGTTTTCTGCATGTGTGACTCTGTTCTGTTTTGTAATTCAGTTCAAGTGTAACGGTTTTTACATTCCCTCTATAAGTGACACCTTATGAGAAGTGTCCTTTTCTGTGTGACTTATTTCACTTAGAATCGTCTTACCTAAATCCACTCATCATGCTGCTACTAGCCTTATGACATTGATTTCATGGCTGAGTGATATTCCATTGTACATAAGGACCACAACTTTTTTATCCATTTTTCGCTTTCCTGGGATATTTAAGGTGGAAGGAAGTGGAGGTCCTTGTCAACAGAGCAGCCCTAAACTTTGGGGTGCTTGTGTCTTGCTGATTTTCAATTTTCCCACTTTATCCCCCCATGCGTGGAAGTGCCCTATGCTCTCTGAGCTGTGTTTTTTAGATGTTTCAGGACACACCGTACACTTCTCCAGAGTGGCTGTTGGCAATTTACATCCCGCCCATCAGTGTAGCAAGGCTCCCATTTCTCCATGGCCTGTCCTGCATTTCTGGTTTTGACACTTTTTTCAGCATGGCCCTTTTGACCGATGGGAAGCGAGACTTCTTTGTAGCGCTGATTTGCCTTTCCAGGTTGCTTGGTTGGCCAAAAAGGGCGTATGCGTTTTTTCCTGAATGTATTCAGGAAAAAACGCATACGCCCTTTTTGGCCAAGGGCATCATTGTCAACGTTTTGCCGCTTTTCATGTGCTTTAAAGGCGATTCGAATCTACCTCCTGAAATCTGTTTCCTGCAATTCTGCCTTGATTTCAAATCCTCTTCTTTGCCTTCCCTCAATATATTTGTGGACGAGAGTTATCATTTATAACTCTGCAGGTTTGTGAATTGCAGTGCCCTGAAGCTCCATTTTACAAGTCGCTTTTTTGGGAGCCGGCCGCAAAAGCGCAGGATGGCTTCAGGCCCTGTTCTGGTTCAGGGGGGCAGGCTGAGCCTGTGGTTAATTCTTCTTCCTGATGGGAAAATAGAGTGACCTGTGCCTCTCCCAACACCAAGAGCTAGTCTCTCATTGGTTCCCCGTCTTCCCGTTCATCCTCAGGACAAATTGCAACCTGTACGGAACAGGAGGTTAAAGGTGCTGATGCTCCAAGTAGGGAGATTGCTAGTAAAGTGGCTGGAATGGCGAACCCGAGCACAAGGAGATGAGAAATGAGGTGCGTTTTAGAAACCTTTCCCCATCACACGGTGTACCATCTTCTGGGTTTCTCATGCATGTTTTCGATGTAGGAAGATGCCCTTGAACCTGGAGATTTGGGACCCATGCGATGGGTAGCACGCAGTATTACTTTAAAGGGTCTGCGTTTGCTCACCCAACCTCACCAAACCTCTCAGCCCCAAGAGTGTCCACCCTTATGTCTCATCCAGCTGTGGGTCTAGATATGGTCAATCCAGGTTGCATCACAGCCCCTGAACGAATTGTGTAAGAATTTCTCTCTCTTTCCCTGTCTTTGTTTCATGGGTTTTTAAAAGTAATTTATTTTTATAATGGGGTTTAGCTGCTTTTCACGGCTGTGTTTAGGCCGCTTTACACCCACTTGACACACTAACAGAGAGATATCAATACATAGGTTTTAAGATTATTACTGGTCAGATATATTCTTGTGCGGTGAATCGGGCGTGTTGAGTCCAGTTCTCTGAGCAAGGAGTAGGTCTTGTCTGTTACATATTGGGTTTATGGAACGGTATCTGAGCTAATTTGAAACTCTTGTTTTATGTATCACCCCACCTCACCTTTCCCGTTAAGCAGCCATAGTGTGTTTTCTGCATGTGTGACTCTGTTCTGTTTTGTAATTCAGTTCAAGTGTAACGGTTTTTACATTCCCTCTATAAGTGACACCTTATGAGAAGTGTCCTTTTCTGTGTGACTTATTTCACTTAGAATCGTCTTACCTAAATCCACTCATCATGCTGCTACTAGCCTTATGACATTGATTTCATGGCTGAGTGATATTCCATTGTACATAAGGACCACAACTTTTTTATCCATTTTTCGCTTTCCTGGGATATTTAAGGTGGAAGGAAGTGGAGGTCCTTGTCAACAGAGCAGCCCTAAACTTTGGGGTGCTTGTGTCTTGCTGATTTTCAATTTTCCCACTTTATCCCCCCATGCGTGGAAGTGCCCTATGCTCTCTGAGCTGTGTTTTTTAGATGTTTCAGGACACACCGTACACTTCTCCAGAGTGGCTGTTGGCAATTTACATCCCGCCCATCAGTGTAGCAAGGCTCCCATTTCTCCATGGCCTGTCCTGCATTTCTGGTTTTGACACTTTTTTCAGCATGGCCCTTTTGACCGATGGGAAGCGAGACTTCTTTGTAGCGCTGATTTGCCTTTCCAGGTTGCTTGGTTGGCCAAAAAGGGCGTATGCGTTTTTTCCTGAATGTATTCAGGAAAAAACGCATACGCCCTTTTTGGCCAAGGGCATCATTGTCAACGTTTTGCCGCTTTTCATGTGCTTTAAAGGCGATTCGAATCTACCTCCTGAAATCTGTTTCCTGCAATTCTGCCTTGATTTCAAATCCTCTTCTTTGCCTTCCCTCAATATATTTGTGGACGAGAGTTATCATTTATAACTCTGCAGGTTTGTGAATTGCAGTGCCCTGAAGCTCCATTTTACAAGTCGCTTTTTTGGGAGCCGGCCGCAAAAGCGCAGGATGGCTTCAGGCCCTGTTCTGGTTCAGGGGGGCAGGCTGAGCCTGTGGTTAATTCTTCTTCCTGATGGGAAAATAGAGTGACCTGTGCCTCTCCCAACACCAAGAGCTAGTCTCTCATTGGTTCCCCGTCTTCCCGTTCATCCTCAGGACAAATTGCAACCTGTACGGAACAGGAGGTTAAAGGTGCTGATGCTCCAAGTAGGGAGATTGCTAGTAAAGTGGCTGGAATGGCGAACCCGAGCACAAGGAGATGAGAAATGAGGTGCGTTTTAGAAACCTTTCCCCATCACACGGTGTACCATCTTCTGGGTTTCTCATGCATGTTTTCGATGTAGGAAGATGCCCTTGAACCTGGAGATTTGGGACCCATGCGATGGGTAGCACGCAGTATTACTTTAAAGGGTCTGCGTTTGCTCACCCAACCTCACCAAACCTCTCAGCCCCAAGAGTGTCCACCCTTATGTCTCATCCAGCTGTGGGTCTAGATATGGTCAATCCAGGTTGCATCACAGCCCCTGAACGAATTGTGTAAGAATTTCTCTCTCTTTCCCTGTCTTTGTTTCATGGGTTTTTAAAAGTAATTTATTTTTATAATGGGGTTTAGCTGCTTTTCACGGCTGTGTTTAGGCCGCTTTACACCCACTTGACCCACTAACAGAGAGATATCAATACATAGGTTTTAAGATTATTACTAGTCAGATATATTCTTGTGCGGTGAATCGGGCGTGTTGAGTCCAGTTCTCTGAGCAAGGAGTAGGTCTTGTCTGTTACATATTGGGTTTATGGAACGGTATCTGAGCTAATTTGAAACTCTTGTTTTATGTATCACCCCACCTCACCTTTCCCGTTAAGCAGCCATAGTGTGTTTTCTGCATGTGTGACTCTGTTCTGTTTTGTAATTCAGTTCAAGTGTAACGGTTTTTACATTCCCTCTATAAGTGACACCTTATGAGAAGTGTCCTTTTCTGTGTGACTTATTTCACTTAGAATCGTCTTACCTAAATCCACTCATCATGCAGCTACTAGCCTTATGACATTGATTTCATGGCTGAGTGATATTCCATTGTACATAAGGACCACAACTTTTTTATCCATTTTTCGCTTTCCTGGGATATTTAAGGTGGAAGGAAGTGGAGGTCCTTGTCAACAGAGCAGCCCTAAACTTTGGGGTGCTTGTGTCTTGCTGATTTTCAATTTTCCCACTTTATCCCCCCATGCGTGGAAGTGCCCTATGCTCTCTAAGCTGTGTTTTTTAGATGTTTCAGGACACACCGTACACTTCTCCAGAGTGGCTGTTGGCAATTTACATCCCGCCCATCAGTGTAGCAAGGCTCCCATTTCTCCATGGCCTGTCCTGCATTTCTGGTTTTGACACTTTTTTCAGCATGGCCCTTTTGACCGATGGGAAGCGAGACTTCTTTGTAGCGCTGATTTGCCTTTCCAGGTTGCTTGGTTGGCCAAAAAGGGCGTATGCGTTTTTTCCTGAATGTATTCAGGAAAAAACGCATACGCCCTTTTTGGCCAAGGGCATCATTGTCAACGTTTTGCCGCTTTTCATGTGCTTTAAAGGCGATTCGAATCTACCTCCTGAAATCTGTTTCCTGCAATTCTGCCTTGATTTCAAATCCTCTTCTTTGCCTTCCCTCAATATATTTGTGGACGAGAGTTATCATTTATAACTCTGCAGGTTTGTGAATTGCAGTGCCCTGAAGCTCCATTTTACAAGTCGCTTTTTTGGGAGCCGGCCGCAAAAGCGCAGGATGGCTTCAGGCCCTGTTCTGGTTCAGGGGGGCAGGCTGAGCCTGTGGTTAATTCTTCTTCCTGATGGGAAAATAGAGTGACCTGTGCCTCTCCCAACACCAAGAGCTAGTCTCTCATTGGTTCCCCGTCTTCCCGTTCATCCTCAGGACAAATTGCAACCTGTACGGAACAGGAGGTTAAAGGTGCTGATGCTCCAAGTAGGGAGATTGCTAGTAAAGTGGCTGGAATGGCGAACCCGAGCACAAGGAGATGAGAAATGAGGTGCGTTTTAGAAACCTTTCCCCATCACACGGTGTACCATCTTCTGGGTTTCTCATGCATGTTTTCGATGTAGGAAGATGCCCTTGAACCTGGAGATTTGGGACCCATGCGATGGGTAGCACGCAGTATTACTTTAAAGGGTCTGCGTTTGCTCACCCAACCTCACCAAACCTCTCAGCCCCAAGAGTGTCCACCCTTATGTCTCATCCAGCTGTGGGTCTAGATATGGTCAATCCAGGTTGCATCACAGCCCCTGAACGAATTGTGTAAGAATTTCTCTCTCTTTCCCTGTCTTTGTTTCATGGGTTTTTAAAAGTAATTTATTTTTATAATGGGGTTTAGCTGCTTTTCACGGCTGTGTTTAGGCCGCTTTACACCCACTTGACCCACTAACAGAGAGATATCAATACATAGGTTTTAAGATTATTACTGGTCAGATATATTCTTGTGCGGTGAATCGGGCGTGTTGAGTCCAGTTCTCTGAGCAAGGAGTAGGTCTTGTCTGTTACATATTGGGTTTATGGAACGGTATCTGAGCTAATTTGAAACTCTTGTTTTATGTATCACCCCACCTCACCTTTCCCGTTAAGCAGCCATAGTGTGTTTTCTGCATGTGTGACTCTGTTCTGTTTTGTAATTCAGTTCAAGTGTAACGGTTTTTACATTCCCTCTATAAGTGACACCTTATGAGAAGTGTCCTTTTCTGTGTGACTTATTTCACTTAGAATCGTCTTACCTAAATCCACTCATCATGCTGCTACTAGCCTTATGACATTGATTTCATGGCTGAGTGATATTCCATTGTACATAAGGACCACAACTTTTTTATCCATTTTTCGCTTTCCTGGGATATTTAAGGTGGAAGGAAGTGGAGGTCCTTGTCAACAGAGCAGCCCTAAACTTTGGGGTGCTTGTGTCTTGCTGATTTTCAATTTTCCCACTTTATCCCCCCATGCGTGGAAGTGCCCTATGCTCTCTGAGCTGTGTTTTTTAGATGTTTCAGGACACACCGTACACTTCTCCAGAGTGGCTGTTGGCAATTTACATCCCGCCCATCAGTGTAGCAAGGCTCCCATTTCTCCATGGCCTGTCCTGCATTTCTGGTTTTGACACTTTTTTCAGCATGGCCCTTTTGACCGATGGGAAGCGAGACTTCTTTGTAGCGCTGATTTGCCTTTCCAGGTTGCTTGGTTGGCCAAAAAGGGCGTATGCGTTTTTTCCTGAATGTATTCAGGAAAAAACGCATACGCCCTTTTTGGCCAAGGGCATCATTGTCAACGTTTTGCCGCTTTTCATGTGCTTTAAAGGCGATTCGAATCTACCTCCTGAAATCTGTTTCCTGCAATTCTGCCTTGATTTCAAATCCTCTTCTTTGCCTTCCCTCAATATATTTGTGGACGAGAGTTATCATTTATAACTCTGCAGGTTTGTGAATTGCAGTGCCCTGAAGCTCCATTTTACAAGTCGGTTTTTTGGGAGCCGGCCGCAAAAGCGCAGGATGGCTTCAGGCCCTGTTCTGGTTCAGGGGGGCAGGCTGAGCCTGTGGTTAATTCTTCTTCCTGATGGGAAAATAGAGTGACCTGTGCCTCTCCCAACACCAAGAGCTAGTCTCTCATTGGTTCCCCGTCTTCCCGTTCATCCTCAGGACAAATTGCAACCTGTACGGAACAGGAGGTTAAAGGTGCTGATGCTCCAAGTAGGGAGATTGCTAGTAAAGTGGCTGGAATGGCGAACCCGAGCACAAGGAGATGAGAAATGAGGTGCGTTTTAGAAACCTTTCCCCATCACACGGTGTACCATCTTCTGGGTTTCTCATGCATGTTTTCGATGTAGGAAGATGCCCTTGAACCTGGAGATTTGGGACCCATGCGATGGGTAGCACGCAGTATTACTTTAAAGGGTCTGCGTTTGCTCACCCAACCTCACCAAACCTCTCAGCCCCAAGAGTGTCCACCCTTATGTCTCATCCAGCTGTGGGTCTAGATATGGTCAATCCAGGTTGCATCACAGCCCCTGAACGAATTGTGTAAGAATTTCTCTCTCTTTCCCTGTCTTTGTTTCATGGGTTTTTAAAAGTAATTTATTTTTATAATGGGGTTTAGCTGCTTTTCACGGCTGTGTTTAGGCCGCTTTACACCCACTTGACCCACTAACAGAGAGATATCAATACATAGGTTTTAAGATTATTACTAGTCAGATATATTCTTGTGCGGTGAATCGGGCGTGTTGAGTCCAGTTCTCTGAGCAAGGAGTAGGTCTTGTCTGTTACATATTGGGTTTATGGAACGGTATCTGAGCTAATTTGAAACTCTTGTTTTATGTATCACCCCACCTCACCTTTCCCGTTAAGCAGCCATAGTGTGTTTTCTGCATGTGTGACTCTGTTCTGTTTTGTAATTCAGTTCAAGTGTAACGGTTTTTACATTCCCTCTATAAGTGACACCTTATGAGAAGTGTCCTTTTCTGTGTGACTTATTTCACTTAGAATCGTCTTACCTAAATCCACTCATCATGCTGCTACTAGCCTTATGACATTGATTTCATGGCTGAGTGATATTCCATTGTACATAAGGACCACAACTTTTTTATCCATTTTTCGCTTTCCTGGGATATTTAAGGTGGAAGGAAGTGGAGGTCCTTGTCAACAGAGCAGCCCTAAACTTTGGGGTGCTTGTGTCTTGCTGATTTTCAATTTTCCCACTTTATCCCCCCATGCGTGGAAGTGCCCTATGCTCTCTAAGCTGTGTTTTTTAGATGTTTCAGGACACACCGTACACTTCTCCAGAGTGGCTGTTGGCAATTTACATCCCGCCCATCAGTGTAGCAAGGCTCCCATTTCTCCATGGCCTGTCCTGCATTTCTGGTTTTGACACTTTTTTCAGCATGGCCCTTTTGACCGATGGGAAGCGAGACTTCTTTGTAGCGCTGATTTGCCTTTCCAGGTTGCTTGGTTGGCCAAAAAGGGCGTATGCGTTTTTTCCTGAATGTATTCAGGAAAAAACGCATACGCCCTTTTTGGCCAAGGGCATCATTGTCAACGTTTTGCCGCTTTTCATGTGCTTTAAAGGCGATTCGAATCTACCTCCTGAAATCTGTTTCCTGCAATTCTGCCTTGATTTCAAATCCTCTTCTTTGCCTTCCCTCAATATATTTGTGGACGAGAGTTATCATTTATAACTCTGCAGGTTTGTGAATTGCAGTGCCCTGAAGCTCCATTTTACAAGTCGCTTTTTTGGGAGCCGGCCGCAAAAGCGCAGGATGGCTTCAGGCCCTGTTCTGGTTCAGGGGGGCAGGCTGAGCCTGTGGTTAATTCTTCTTCCTGATGGGAAAATAGAGTGACCTGTGCCTCTCCCAACACCAAGAGCTAGTCTCTCATTGGTTCCCCGTCTTCCCGTTCATCCTCAGGACAAATTGCAACCTGTACGGAACAGGAGGTTAAAGGTGCTGATGCTCCAAGTAGGGAGATTGCTAGTAAAGTGGCTGGAATGGCGAACCCGAGCACAAGGAGATGAGAAATGAGGTGCGTTTTAGAAACCTTTCCCCATCACACGGTGTACCATCTTCTGGGTTTCTCATGCATGTTTTCGATGTAGGAAGATGCCCTTGAACCTGGAGATTTGGGACCCATGCGATGGGTAGCACGCAGTATTACTTTAAAGGGTCTGCGTTTGCTCACCCAACCTCACCAAACCTCTCAGCCCCAAGAGTGTCCACCCTTATGTCTCATCCAGCTGTGGGTCTAGATATGGTCAATCCAGGTTGCATCACAGCCCCTGAACGAATTGTGTAAGAATTTCTCTCTCTTTCCCTGTCTTTGTTTCATGGGTTTTTAAAAGTAATTTATTTTTATAATGGGGTTTAGCTGCTTTTCACGGCTGTGTTTAGGCCGCTTTACACCCACTTGACACACTAACAGAGAGATATCAATACATAGGTTTTAAGATTATTACTGGTCAGATATATTCTTGTGCGGTGAATCGGGCGTGTTGAGTCCAGTTCTCTGAGCAAGGAGTAGGTCTTGTCTGTTACATATTGGGTTTATGGAACGGTATCTGAGCTAATTTGAAACTCTTGTTTTATGTATCACCCCACCTCACCTTTCCCGTTAAGCAGCCATAGTGTGTTTTCTGCATGTGTGACTCTGTTCTGTTTTGTAATTCAGTTCAAGTGTAACGGTTTTTACATTCCCTCTATAAGTGACACCTTATGAGAAGTGTCCTTTTCTGTGTGACTTATTTCACTTAGAATCGTCTTACCTAAATCCACTCATCATGCTGCTACTAGCCTTATGACATTGATTTCATGGCTGAGTGATATTCCATTGTACATAAGGACCACAACTTTTTTATCCATTTTTCGCTTTCCTGGGATATTTAAGGTGGAAGGAAGTGGAGGTCCTTGTCAACAGAGCAGCCCTAAACTTTGGGGTGCTTGTGTCTTGCTGATTTTCAATTTTCCCACTTTATCCCCCCATGCGTGGAAGTGCCCTATGCTCTCTGAGCTGTGTTTTTTAGATGTTTCAGGACACACCGTACACTTCTCCAGAGTGGCTGTTGGCAATTTACATCCCGCCCATCAGTGTAGCAAGGCTCCCATTTCTCCATGGCCTGTCCTGCATTTCTGGTTTTGACACTTTTTTCAGCATGGCCCTTTTGACCGATGGGAAGCGAGACTTCTTTGTAGCGCTGATTTGCCTTTCCAGGTTGCTTGGTTGGCCAAAAAGGGCGTATGCGTTTTTTCCTGAATGTATTCAGGAAAAAACGCATACGCCCTTTTTGGCCAAGGGCATCATTGTCAACGTTTTGCCGCTTTTCATGTGCTTTAAAGGCGATTCGAATCTACCTCCTGAAATCTGTTTCCTGCAATTCTGCCTTGATTTCAAATCCTCTTCTTTGCCTTCCCTCAATATATTTGTGGACGAGAGTTATCATTTATAACTCTGCAGGTTTGTGAATTGCAGTGCCCTGAAGCTCCATTTTACAAGTCGCTTTTTTGGGAGCCGGCCGCAAAAGCGCAGGATGGCTTCAGGCCCTGTTCTGGTTCAGGGGGGCAGGCTGAGCCTGTGGTTAATTCTTCTTCCTGATGGGAAAATAGAGTGACCTGTGCCTCTCCCAACACCAAGAGCTAGTCTCTCATTGGTTCCCCGTCTTCCCGTTCATCCTCAGGACAAATTGCAACCTGTACGGAACAGGAGGTTAAAGGTGCTGATGCTCCAAGTAGGGAGATTGCTAGTAAAGTGGCTGGAATGGCGAACCCGAGCACAAGGAGATGAGAAATGAGGTGCGTTTTAGAAACCTTTCCCCATCACACGGTGTACCATCTTCTGGGTTTCTCATGCATGTTTTCGATGTAGGAAGATGCCCTTGAACCTGGAGATTTGGGACCCATGCGATGGGTAGCACGCAGTATTACTTTAAAGGGTCTGCGTTTGCTCACCCAACCTCACCAAACCTCTCAGCCCCAAGAGTGTCCACCCTTATGTCTCATCCAGCTGTGGGTCTAGATATGGTCAATCCAGGTTGCATCACAGCCCCTGAACGAATTGTGTAAGAATTTCTCTCTCTTTCCCTGTCTTTGTTTCATGGGTTTTTAAAAGTAATTTATTTTTATAATGGGGTTTAGCTGCTTTTCACGGCTGTGTTTAGGCCGCTTTACACCCACTTGACCCACTAACAGAGAGATATCAATACATAGGTTTTAAGATTATTACTAGTCAGATATATTCTTGTGCGGTGAATCGGGCGTGTTGAGTCCAGTTCTCTGAGCAAGGAGTAGGTCTTGTCTGTTACATATTGGGTTTATGGAACGGTATCTGAGCTAATTTGAAACTCTTGTTTTATGTATCACCCCACCTCACCTTTCCCGTTAAGCAGCCATAGTGTGTTTTCTGCATGTGTGACTCTGTTCTGTTTTGTAATTCAGTTCAAGTGTAACGGTTTTTACATTCCCTCTATAAGTGACACCTTATGAGAAGTGTCCTTTTCTGTGTGACTTATTTCACTTAGAATCGTCTTACCTAAATCCACTCATCATGCTGCTACTAGCCTTATGACATTGATTTCATGGCTGAGTGATATTCCATTGTACATAAGGACCACAACTTTTTTATCCATTTTTCGCTTTCCTGGGATATTTAAGGTGGAAGGAAGTGGAGGTCCTTGTCAACAGAGCAGCCCTAAACTTTGGGGTGCTTGTGTCTTGCTGATTTTCAATTTTCCCACTTTATCCCCCCATGCGTGGAAGTGCCCTATGCTCTCTAAGCTGTGTTTTTTAGATGTTTCAGGACACACCGTACACTTCTCCAGAGTGGCTGTTGGCAATTTACATCCCGCCCATCAGTGTAGCAAGGCTCCCATTTCTCCATGGCCTGTCCTGCATTTCTGGTTTTGACACTTTTTTCAGCATGGCCCTTTTGACCGATGGGAAGCGAGACTTCTTTGTAGCGCTGATTTGCCTTTCCAGGTTGCTTGGTTGGCCAAAAAGGGCGTATGCGTTTTTTCCTGAATGTATTCAGGAAAAAACGCATACGCCCTTTTTGGCCAAGGGCATCATTGTCAACGTTTTGCCGCTTTTCATGTGCTTTAAAGGCGATTCGAATCTACCTCCTGAAATCTGTTTCCTGCAATTCTGCCTTGATTTCAAATCCTCTTCTTTGCCTTCCCTCAATATATTTGTGGACGAGAGTTATCATTTATAACTCTGCAGGTTTGTGAATTGCAGTGCCCTGAAGCTCCATTTTACAAGTCGCTTTTTTGGGAGCCGGCCGCAAAAGCGCAGGATGGCTTCAGGCCCTGTTCTGGTTCAGGGGGGCAGGCTGAGCCTGTGGTTAATTCTTCTTCCTGATGGGAAAATAGAGTGACCTGTGCCTCTCCCAACACCAAGAGCTAGTCTCTCATTGGTTCCCCGTCTTCCCGTTCATCCTCAGGACAAATTGCAACCTGTACGGAACAGGAGGTTAAAGGTGCTGATGCTCCAAGTAGGGAGATTGCTAGTAAAGTGGCTGGAATGGCGAACCCGAGCACAAGGAGATGAGAAATGAGGTGCGTTTTAGAAACCTTTCCCCATCACACGGTGTACCATCTTCTGGGTTTCTCATGCATGTTTTCGATGTAGGAAGATGCCCTTGAACCTGGAGATTTGGGACCCATGCGATGGGTAGCACGCAGTATTACTTTAAAGGGTCTGCGTTTGCTCACCCAACCTCACCAAACCTCTCAGCCCCAAGAGTGTCCACCCTTATGTCTCATCCAGCTGTGGGTCTAGATATGGTCAATCCAGGTTGCATCACAGCCCCTGAACGAATTGTGTAAGAATTTCTCTCTCTTTCCCTGTCTTTGTTTCATGGGTTTTTAAAAGTAATTTATTTTTATAATGGGGTTTAGCTGCTTTTCACGGCTGTGTTTAGGCCGCTTTACACCCACTTGACACACTAACAGAGAGATATCAATACATAGGTTTTAAGATTATTACTGGTCAGATATATTCTTGTGCGGTGAATCGGGCGTGTTGAGTCCAGTTCTCTGAGCAAGGAGTAGGTCTTGTCTGTTACATATTGGGTTTATGGAACGGTATCTGAGCTAATTTGAAACTCTTGTTTTATGTATCACCCCACCTCACCTTTCCCGTTAAGCAGCCATAGTGTGTTTTCTGCATGTGTGACTCTGTTCTGTTTTGTAATTCAGTTCAAGTGTAACGGTTTTTACATTCCCTCTATAAGTGACACCTTATGAGAAGTGTCCTTTTCTGTGTGACTTATTTCACTTAGAATCGTCTTACCTAAATCCACTCATCATGCTGCTACTAGCCTTATGACATTGATTTCATGGCTGAGTGATATTCCATTGTACATAAGGACCACAACTTTTTTATCCATTTTTCGCTTTCCTGGGATATTTAAGGTGGAAGGAAGTGGAGGTCCTTGTCAACAGAGCAGCCCTAAACTTTGGGGTGCTTGTGTCTTGCTGATTTTCAATTTTCCCACTTTATCCCCCCATGCGTGGAAGTGCCCTATGCTCTCTGAGCTGTGTTTTTTAGATGTTTCAGGACACACCGTACACTTCTCCAGAGTGGCTGTTGGCAATTTACATCCCGCCCATCAGTGTAGCAAGGCTCCCATTTCTCCATGGCCTGTCCTGCATTTCTGGTTTTGACACTTTTTTCAGCATGGCCCTTTTGACCGATGGGAAGCGAGACTTCTTTGTAGCGCTGATTTGCCTTTCCAGGTTGCTTGGTTGGCCAAAAAGGGCGTATGCGTTTTTTCCTGAATATATTCAGGAAAAAACGCATACGCCCTTTTTGGCCAAGGGCATCATTGTCAACGTTTTGCCGCTTTTCATGTGCTTTAAAGGCGATTCGAATCTACCTCCTGAAATCTGTTTCCTGCAATTCTGCCTTGATTTCAAATCCTCTTCTTTGCCTTCCCTCAATATATTTGTGGACGAGAGTTATCATTTATAACTCTGCAGGTTTGTGAATTGCAGTGCCCTGAAGCTCCATTTTACAAGTCGCTTTTTTGGGAGCCGGCCGCAAAAGCGCAGGATGGCTTCAGGCCCTGTTCTGGTTCCGGGGGGCAGGCTGAGCCTGTGGTTAATTCTTCTTCCTGATGGGAAAATAGAGTGACCTGTGCCTCTCCCAACACCAAGAGCTAGTCTCTCATTGGTTCCCCGTCTTCCCGTTCATCCTCAGGACAAATTGCAACCTGTACGGAACAGGAGGTTAAAGGTGCTGATGCTCCAAGTAGGGAGATTGCTAGTAAAGTGGCTGGAATGGCGAACCCGAGCACAAGGAGATGAGAAATGAGGTGCGTTTTAGAAACCTTTCCCCATCACACGGTGTACCATCTTCTGGGTTTCTCATGCATGTTTTCGATGTAGGAAGATGCCCTTGAACCTGGAGATTTGGGACCCATGCGATGGGTAGCACGCAGTATTACTTTAAAGGGTCTGCGTTTGCTCACCCAACCTCACCAAACCTCTCAGCCCCAAGAGTGTCCACCCTTATGTCTCATCCAGCTATGGGTCTAGATATGGTCAATCCAGGTTGCATCACAGCCCCTGAACGAATTGTGTAAGAATTTCTCTCTCTTTCCCTGTCTTTGTTTCCTGGGTTTTTAAAAGTAATTTATTTTTATAATGGGGTTTAGCTGCTTTTCACGTCTGTGTTTAGGCCGCTTTACACCCACTTGACCCACTAACAGAGAGATATCAATACATAGGTTTTAAGATTATTACTAGTCAGATATATTCTTGTGCGGTGAATCGGGCGTGTTGAGTCCAGTTCTCTGAGCAAGGAGTAGGTCTTGTCTGTTACATATTGGGTTTATGGAACGGTATCTGAGCTAATTTGAAACTCTTGTTTTATGTATCACCCCACCTCACCTTTCCCGTTAAGCAGCCATAGTGTGTTTTCTGCATGTGTGACTCTGTTCTGTTTTGTAATTCAGTTCAAGTGTAACGGTTTTTACATTCCCTCTATAAGTGACACCTTATGAGAAGTGTCCTTTTCTGTGTGACTTATTTCACTTAGAATCGTCTTACCTAAATCCACTCATCATGCTGCTACTAGCCTTATGACATTGATTTCATGGCTGAGTGATATTCCATTGTACATAAGGACCACAACTTTTTTATCCATTTTTCGCTTTCCTGGGATATTTAAGGTGGAAGGAAGTGGAGGTCCTTGTCAACAGAGCAGCCCTAAACTTTGGGGTGCTTGTGTCTTGCTGATTTTCAATTTTCCCACTTTATCCCCCCATGCGTGGAAGTGCCCTATGCTCTCTAAGCTGTGTTTTTTAGATGTTTCAGGACACACCGTACACTTCTCCAGAGTGGCTGTTGGCAATTTACATCCCGCCCATCAGTGTAGCAAGGCTCCCATTTCTCCATGGCCTGTCCTGCATTTCTGGTTTTGACACTTTTTTCAGCATGGCCCTTTTGACCGATGGGAAGCGAGACTTCTTTGTAGCGCTGATTTGCCTTTCCAGGTTGCTTGGTTGGCCAAAAAGGGCGTATGCGTTTTTTCCTGAATGTATTTAGGAAAAAACGCATACGCCCTTTTTGGCCAAGGGCATCATTGTCAACGTTTTGCCGCTTTTCATGTGCTTTAAAGGCGATTCGAATCTACCTCCTGAAATCTGTTTCCTGCAATTCTGCCTTGATTTCAAATCCTCTTCTTTGCCTTCCCTCAATATATTTGTGGACGAGAGTTATCATTTATAACTCTGCAGGTTTGTGAATTGCAGTGCCCTGAAGCTCCATTTTACAAGTCGCTTTTTTGGGAGCCGGCCGCAAAAGCGCAGGATGGCTTCAGGCCCTGTTCTGGTTCAGGGGGGCAGGCTGAGCCTGTGGTTAATTCTTCTTCCTGATGGGAAAATAGAGTGACCTGTGCCTCTCCCAACACCAAGAGCTAGTCTCTCATTGGTTCCCCGTCTTCCCGTTCATCCTCAGGACAAATTGCAACCTGTACGGAACAGGAGGTTAAAGGTGCTGATGCTCCAAGTAGGGAGATTGCTAGTAAAGTGGCTGGAATGGCGAACCCGAGCACAAGGAGATGAGAAATGAGGTGCGTTTTAGAAACCTTTCCCCATCACACGGTGTACCATCTTCTGGGTTTCTCATGCATGTTTTCGATGTAGGAAGATGCCCTTGAACCTGGAGATTTGGGACCCATGCGATGGGTAGCACGCAGTATTACTTTAAAGGGTCTGCGTTTGCTCACCCAACCTCACCAAACCTCTCAGCCCCAAGAGTGTCCACCCTTATGTCTCATCCAGCTGTGGGTCTAGATATGGTCAATCCAGGTTGCATCACAGCCCCTGAACGAATTGTGTAAGAATTTCTCTCTCTTTCCCTGTCTTTGTTTCCTGGGTTTTTAAAAGTAATTTATTTTTATAATGGGGTTTAGCTGCTTTTCACGGCTGTGTTTAGGCCGCTTTACACCCACTTGACACACTAACAGAGAGATATCAATACATAGGTTTTAAGATTATTACTGGTCAGATATATTCTTGTGCGGTGAATCGGGCGTGTTGAGTCCAGTTCTCTGAGCAAGGAGTAGGTCTTGTCTGTTACATATTGGGTTTATGGAACGGTATCTGAGCTAATTTGAAACTCTTGTTTTATGTATCACCCCACCTCACCTTTCCCGTTAAGCAGCCATAGTGTGTTTTCTGCATGTGTGACTCTGTTCTGTTTTGTAATTCAGTTCAAGTGTAACGGTTTTTACATTCCCTCTATAAGTGACACCTTATGAGAAGTGTCCTTTTCTGTGTGACTTATTTCACTTAGAATCGTCTTACCTAAATCCACTCATCATGCTGCTACTAGCCTTATGACATTGATTTCATGGCTGAGTGATATTCCATTGTACATAAGGACCACAACTTTTTTATCCATTTTTCGCTTTCCTGGGATATTTAAGGTGGAAGGAAGTGGAGGTCCTTGTCAACAGAGCAGCCCTAAACTTTGGGGTGCTTGTGTCTTGCTGATTTTCAATTTTCCCACTTTATCCCCCCATGCGTGGAAGTGCCCTATGCTCTCTGAGCTGTGTTTTTTAGATGTTTCAGGACACACCGTACACTTCTCCAGAGTGGCTGTTGGCAATTTACATCCCGCCCATCAGTGTAGCAAGGCTCCCATTTCTCCATGGCCTGTCCTGCATTTCTGGTTTTGACACTTTTTTCAGCATGGCCCTTTTGACCGATGGGAAGCGAGACTTCTTTGTAGCGCTGATTTGCCTTTCCAGGTTGCTTGGTTGGCCAAAAAGGGCGTATGCGTTTTTTCCTGAATGTATTCAGGAAAAAACGCATACGCCCTTTTTGGCCAAGGGCATCATTGTCAACGTTTTGCCGCTTTTCATGTGCTTTAAAGGCGATTCGAATCTACCTCCTGAAATCTGTTTCCTGCAATTCTGCCTTGATTTCAAATCCTCTTCTTTGCCTTCCCTCAATATATTTGTGGACGAGAGTTATCATTTATAACTCTGCAGGTTTGTGAATTGCAGTGCCCTGAAGCTCCATTTTACAAGTCGCTTTTTTGGGAGCCGGCCGCAAAAGCGCAGGATGGCTTCAGGCCCTGTTCTGGTTCAGGGGGGCAGGCTGAGCCTGTGGTTAATTCTTCTTCCTGATGGGAAAATAGAGTGACCTGTGCCTCTCCCAACACCAAGAGCTAGTCTCTCATTGGTTCCCCGTCTTCCCGTTCATCCTCAGGACAAATTGCAACCTGTACGGAACAGGAGGTTAAAGGTGCTGATGCTCCAAGTAGGGAGATTGCTAGTAAAGTGGCTGGAATGGCGAACCCGAGCACAAGGAGATGAGAAATGAGGTGCGTTTTAGAAACCTTTCCCCATCACACGGTGTACCATCTTCTGGGTTTCTCATGCATGTTTTCGATGTAGGAAGATGCCCTTGAACCTGGAGATTTGGGACCCATGCGATGGGTAGCACGCAGTATTACTTTAAAGGGTCTGCGTTTGCTCACCCAACCTCACCAAACCTCTCAGCCCCAAGAGTGTCCACCCTTATGTCTCATCCAGCTGTGGGTCTAGATATGGTCAATCCAGGTTGCATCACAGCCCCTGAACGAATTGTGTAAGAATTTCTCTCTCTTTCCCTGTCTTTGTTTCCTGGGTTTTTAAAAGTAATTTATTTTTATAATGGGGTTTAGCTGCTTTTCACGGCTGTGTTTAGGCCGCTTTACACCCACTTGACCCACTAACAGAGAGATATCAATACATAGGTTTTAAGATTATTACTAGTCAGATATATTCTTGTGCGGTGAATCGGGCGTGTTGAGTCCAGTTCTCTGAGCAAGGAGTAGGTCTTGTCTGTTACATATTGGGTTTATGGAACGGTATCTGAGCTAATTTGAAACTCTTGTTTTATGTATCACCCCACCTCACCTTTCCCGTTAAGCAGCCATAGTGTGTTTTCTGCATGTGTGACTCTGTTCTGTTTTGTAATTCAGTTCAAGTGTAACGGTTTTTACATTCCCTCTATAAGTGACACCTTATGAGAAGTGTCCTTTTCTGTGTGACTTATTTCACTTAGAATCGTCTTACCTAAATCCACTCATCATGCTGCTACTAGCCTTATGACATTGATTTCATGGCTGAGTGATATTCCATTGTACATAAGGACCACAACTTTTTTATCCATTTTTCGCTTTCCTGGGATATTTAAGGTGGAAGGAAGTGGAGGTCCTTGTCAACAGAGCAGCCCTAAACTTTGGGGTGCTTGTGTCTTGCTGATTTTCAATTTTCCCACTTTATCCCCCCATGCGTGGAAGTGCCCTATGCTCTCTAAGCTGTGTTTTTTAGATGTTTCAGGACACACCGTACACTTCTCCAGAGTGGCTGTTGGCAATTTACATCCCGCCCATCAGTGTAGCAAGGCTCCCATTTCTCCATGGCCTGTCCTGCATTTCTGGTTTTGACACTTTTTTCAGCATGGCCCTTTTGACCGATGGGAAGCGAGACTTCTTTGTAGCGCTGATTTGCCTTTCCAGGTTGCTTGGTTGGCCAAAAAGGGCGTATGCGTTTTTTCCTGAATGTATTCAGGAAAAAACGCATACGCCCTTTTTGGCCAAGGGCATCATTGTCAACGTTTTGCCGCTTTTCATGTGCTTTAAAGGCGATTCGAATCTACCTCCTGAAATCTGTTTCCTGCAATTCTGCCTTGATTTCAAATCCTCTTCTTTGCCTTCCCTCAATATATTTGTGGACGAGAGTTATCATTTATAACTCTGCAGGTTTGTGAATTGCAGTGCCCTGAAGCTCCATTTTACAAGTCGCTTTTTTGGGAGCCGGCCGCAAAAGCGCAGGATGGCTTCAGGCCCTGTTCTGGTTCAGGGGGGCAGGCTGAGCCTGTGGTTAATTCTTCTTCCTGATGGGAAAATAGAGTGACCTGTGCCTCTCCCAACACCAAGAGCTAGTCTCTCATTGGTTCCCCGTCTTCCCGTTCATCCTCAGGACAAATTGCAACCTGTACGGAACAGGAGGTTAAAGGTGCTGATGCTCCAAGTAGGGAGATTGCTAGTAAAGTGGCTGGAATGGCGAACCCGAGCACAAGGAGATGAGAAATGAGGTGCGTTTTAGAAACCTTTCCCCATCACACGGTGTACCATCTTCTGGGTTTCTCATGCATGTTTTCGATGTAGGAAGATGCCCTTGAACCTGGAGATTTGGGACCCATGCGATGGGTAGCACGCAGTATTACTTTAAAGGGTCTGCGTTTGCTCACCCAACCTCACCAAACCTCTCAGCCCCAAGAGTGTCCACCCTTATGTCTCATCCAGCTGTGGGTCTAGATATGGTCAATCCAGGTTGCATCACAGCCCCTGAACGAATTGTGTAAGAATTTCTCTCTCTTTCCCTGTCTTTGTTTCCTGGGTTTTTAAAAGTAATTTATTTTTATAATGGGGTTTAGCTGCTTTTCACGGCTGTGTTTAGGCCGCTTTACACCCACTTGACCCACTAACAGAGAGATATCAATACATAGGTTTTAAGATTATTACTAGTCAGATATATTCTTGTGCGGTGAATCGGGCGTGTTGAGTCCAGTTCTCTGAGCAAGGAGTAGGTCTTGTCTGTTACATATTGGGTTTATGGAACGGTATCTGAGCTAATTTGAAACTCTTGTTTTATGTATCACCCCACCTCACCTTTCCCGTTAAGCAGCCATAGTGTGTTTTCTGCATGTGTGACTCTGTTCTGTTTTGTAATTCAGTTCAAGTGTAACGGTTTTTACATTCCCTCTATAAGTGACACCTTATGAGAAGTGTCCTTTTCTGTGTGACTTATTTCACTTAGAATCGTCTTACCTAAATCCACTCATCATGCTGCTACTAGCCTTATGACATTGATTTCATGGCTGAGTGATATTCCATTGTACATAAGGACCACAACTTTTTTATCCATTTTTCGCTTTCCTGGGATATTTAAGGTGGAAGGAAGTGGAGGTCCTTGTCAACAGAGCAGCCCTAAACTTTGGGGTGCTTGTGTCTTGCTGATTTTCAATTTTCCCACTTTATCCCCCCATGCGTGGAAGTGCCCTATGCTCTCTAAGCTGTGTTTTTTAGATGTTTCAGGACACACCGTACACTTCTCCAGAGTGGCTGTTGGCAATTTACATCCCGCCCATCAGTGTAGCAAGGCTCCCATTTCTCCATGGCCTGTCCTGCATTTCTGGTTTTGACACTTTTTTCAGCATGGCCCTTTTGACCGATGGGAAGCGAGACTTCTTTGTAGCGCTGATTTGCCTTTCCAGGTTGCTTGGTTGGCCAAAAAGGGCGTATGCGTTTTTTCCTGAATGTATTCAGGAAAAAACGCATACGCCCTTTTTGGCCAAGGGCATCATTGTCAACGTTTTGCCGCTTTTCATGTGCTTTAAAGGCGATTCGAATCTACCTCCTGAAATCTGTTTCCTGCAATTCTGCCTTGATTTCAAATCCTCTTCTTTGCCTTCCCTCAATATATTTGTGGACGAGAGTTATCATTTATAACTCTGCAGGTTTGTGAATTGCAGTGCCCTGAAGCTCCATTTTACAAGTCGCTTTTTTGGGAGCCGGCCGCAAAAGCGCAGGATGGCTTCAGGCCCTGTTCTGGTTCAGGGGGGCAGGCTGAGCCTGTGGTTAATTCTTCTTCCTGATGGGAAAATAGAGTGACCTGTGCCTCTCCCAATACCAAGAGCTAGTCTCTCATTGGTTCCCCTTCTTCCCGTTCATCCTCAGGACAAATTGCAACCTGTACGGAACAGGAGGTTAAAGGTGCTGATGCTCCAAGTAGGGAGATTGCTAGTAAAGTGGCTGGAATGGCGAACCCGAGCACAAGGAGATGAGAAATGAGGTGCGTTTTAGAAACCTTTCCCCATCACACGGTGTACCATCTTCTGGGTTTCTCATGCATGTTTTCGATGTAGGAAGATGCCCTTGAACCTGGAGATTTGGGACCCATGCAATGGGTAGCACGCAGTATTACTTTAAAGGGTCTGCGTTTGCTCACCCAACCTCACCAAACCTCTCAGCCCCAAGAGTGTCCACCCTTATGTCTCATCCAGCTGTGGGTCTAGATATGGTCAATCCAGGTTGCATCACAGCCCCTGAACGAATTGTGTAAGAATTTCTCTCTCTTTCCCTGTCTTTGTTTCCTGGGTTTTTAAAAGTAATTTATTTTTATAATGGGGTTTAGCTGCTTTTCACGGCTGTGTTTAGGCCGCTTTACACCCACTTGACCCACTAACAGAGAGATATCAATACATAGGTTTTAAGATTATTACTAGTCAGATATATTCTTGTGCGGTGAATCGGGCGTGTTGAGTCCAGTTCTCTGAGCAAGGAGTAGGTCTTGTCTGTTACATATTGGGTTTATGGAACGGTATCTGAGCTAATTTGAAACTCTTGTTTTATGTATCACCCCACCTCACCTTTCCCGTTAAGCAGCCATAGTGTGTTTTCTGCATGTGTGACTCTGTTCTGTTTTGTAATTCAGTTCAAGTGTAACGGTTTTTACATTCCCTCTATAAGTGACACCTTATGAGAAGTGTCCTTTTCTGTGTGACTTATTTCACTTAGAATCGTCTTACCTAAATCCACTCATCATGCTGCTACTAGCCTTATGACATTGATTTCATGGCTGAGTGATATTCCATTGTACATAAGGACCACAACTTTTTTATCCATTTTTCGCTTTCCTGGGATATTTAAGGTGGAAGGAAGTGGAGGTCCGTGTCAACAGAGCAGCCCTAAACTTTGGGGTGCTTGTGTCTTGCTGATTTTCAATTTTCCCACTTTATCCCCCCATGCGTGGAAGTGCCCTATGCTCTCTAAGCTGTGTTTTTTAGATGTTTCAGGACACACCGTACACTTCTCCAGAGTGGCTGTTGGCAATTTACATCCCGCCCATCAGTGTAGCAAGGCTCCCATTTCTCCATGGCCTGTCCTGCATTTCTGGTTTTGACACTTTTTTCAGCATGGCCCTTTTGACCGATGGGAAGCGAGACTTCTTTGTAGCGCTGATTTGCCTTTCCAGGTTGCTTGGTTGGCCAAAAAGGGCGTATGCGTTTTTTCCTGAATGTATTCAGGAAAAAACGCATACGCACTTTTTGGCCAAGGGCATCATTGTCAACGTTTTGCCGCTTTTCATGTGCTTTAAAGGCGATTCGAATCTACCTCCTGAAATCTGTTTCCTGCAATTCTGCCTTGATTTCAAATCCTCTTCTTTGCCTTCCCTCAATATATTTGTGGACGAGAGTTATCATTTATAACTCTGCAGGTTTGTGAATTGCAGTACCCTGAAGCTCCATTTTACAAGTCGCTTTTTTGGGAGCCGGCCGCAAAAGCGCAGGATGGCTTCAGGCCCTGTTCTGGTTCAGGGGGGCAGGCTGAGCCTGTGGTTAATTCTTCTTCCTGATGGGAAAATAGAGTGACCTGTGCCTCTCCCAACACCAAGAGCTAGTCTCTCATTGGTTCCCCGTCTTCCCGTTCATCCTCAGGACAAATTGCAACCTGTACGGAACAGGAGGTTAAAGGTGCTGATGCTCCAAGTAGGGAGATTGCTAGTAAAGTGGCTGGAATGGCGAACCCGAGCACAAGGAGATGAGAAATGAGGTGTGTTTTAGAAACCTTTCCCCATCACACGGTGTACCATCTTCTGGGTTTCTCATGCATGTTTTCGATGTAGGAAGATGCCCTTGAACCTGGAGATTTGGGACCCATGCGATGGGTAGCACGCAGTATTACTTTAAAGGGTCTGCGTTTGCTCACCCAACCTCACCAAACCTCTCAGCCCCAAGAGTGTCCACCCTTATGTCTCATCCAGCTGTGGGTCTAGATATGGTCAATCCAGGTTGCATCACAGCCCCTGAACGAATTGTGTAAGAATTTCTCTCTCTTTCCCTGTCTTTGTTTCATGGGTTTTTAAAAGTAATTTATTTTTATAATGGGGTTTAGCTGCTTTTCACGGCTGTGTTTAGGCCGCTTTACACCCACTTGACCCACTAACAGAGAGATATCAATACATAGGTTTTAAGATTATTACTAGTCAGATATATTCTTGTGCGGTGAATCGGGCGTGTTGAGTCCAGTTCTCTGAGCAAGGAGTAGGTCTTGTCTGTTACATATTGGGTTTATGGAACGGTATCTGAGCTAATTTGAAACTCTTGTTTTATGTATCACCCCACCTCACCTTTCCCGTTAAGCAGCCATAGTGTGTTTTCTGCATGTGTGACTCTGTTCTGTTTTGTAATTCAGTTCAAGTGTAACGGTTTTTACATTCCCTCTATAAGTGACACCTTATGAGAAGTGTCCTTTTCTGTGTGACTTATTTCACTTAGAATCGTCTTACCTAAATCCACTCATCATGCTGCTACTAGCCTTATGACATTGATTTCATGGCTGAGTGATATTCCATTGTACATAAGGACCACAACTTTTTTATCCATTTTTCGCTTTCCTGGGATATTTAAGGTGGAAGGAAGTGGAGGTCCTTGTCAACAGAGCAGCCCTAAACTTTGGGGTGCTTGTGTCTTGCTGATTTTCAATTTTCCCACTTTATCCCCCCATGCGTGGAAGTGCCCTATGCTCTCTGAGCTGTGTTTTTTAGATGTTTCAGGACACACCGTACACTTCTCCAGAGTGGCTGTTGGCAATTTACATCCCGCCCATCAGTGTAGCAAGGCTCCCATTTCTCCATGGCCTGTCCTGCATTTCTGGTTTTGACACTTTTTTCAGCATGGCCCTTTTGACCGATGGGAAGCGAGACTTCTTTGTAGCGCTGATTTGCCTTTCCAGGTTGCTTGGTTGGCCAAAAAGGGCGTATGCGTTTTTTCCTGAATGTATTCAGGAAAAAACGCATACGCCCTTTTTGGCCAAGGGCATCATTGTCAACGTTTTGCCGCTTTTCATGTGCTTTAAAGGCGATTCGAATCTACCTCCTGAAATCTGTTTCCTGCAATTCTGCCTTGATTTCAAATCCTCTTCTTTGCCTTCCCTCAATATATTTGTGGACGAGAGTTATCATTTATAACTCTGCAGGTTTGTGAATTGCAGTGCCCTGAAGCTCCATTTTACAAGTCGCTTTTTTGGGAGCCGGCCGCAAAAGCGCAGGATGGCTTCAGGCCCTGTTCTGGTTCAGGGGGGCAGGCTGAGCCTGTGGTTAATTCTTCTTCCTGATGGGAAAATAGAGTGACCTGTGCCTCTCCCAACACCAAGAGCTAGTCTCTCATTGGTTCCCCGTCTTCCCGTTCATCCTCAGGACAAATTGCAACCTGTACGGAACAGGAGGTTAAAGGTGCTGATGCTCCAAGTAGGGAGATTGCTAGTAAAGTGGCTGGAATGGCGAACCCGAGCACAAGGAGATGAGAAATGAGGTGCGTTTTAGAAACCTTTCCCCATCACACGGTGTACCATCTTCTGGGTTTCTCATGCATGTTTTCGATGTAGGAAGATGCCCTTGAACCTGGAGATTTGGGACCCATGCGATGGGTAGCACGCAGTATTACTTTAAAGGGTCTGCGTTTGCTCACCCAACCTCACCAAACCTCTCAGCCCCAAGAGTGTCCACCCTTATGTCTCATCCAGCTGTGGGTCTAGATATGGTCAATCCAGGTTGCATCACAGCCCCTGAACGAATTGTGTAAGAATTTCTCTCTCTTTCCCTGTCTTTGTTTCATGGGTTTTTAAAAGTAATTTATTTTTATAATGGGGTTTAGCTGCTTTTCACGGCTGTGTTTAGGCCGCTTTACACCCACTTGACCCACTAACAGAGAGATATCAATACATAGGTTTTAAGATTATTACTAGTCAGATATATTCTTGTGCGGTGAATCGGGCGTGTTGAGTCCAGTTCTCTGAGCAAGGAGTAGGTCTTGTCTGTTACATATTGGGTTTATGGAACGGTATCTGAGCTAATTTGAAACTCTTGTTTTATGTATCACCCCACCTCACCTTTCCCGTTAAGCAGCCATAGTGTGTTTTCTGCATGTGTGACTCTGTTCTGTTTTGTAATTCAGTTCAAGTGTAACGGTTTTTACATTCCCTCTATAAGTGACACCTTATGAGAAGTGTCCTTTTCTGTGTGACTTATTTCACTTAGAATCGTCTTACCTAAATCCACTCATCATGCTGCTACTAGCCTTATGACATTGATTTCATGGCTGAGTGATATTCCATTGTACATAAGGACCACAACTTTTTTATCCATTTTTCGCTTTCCTGGGATATTTAAGGTGGAAGGAAGTGGAGGTCCTTGTCAACAGAGCAGCCCTAAACTTTGGGGTGCTTGTGTCTTGCTGATTTTCAATTTTCCCACTTTATCCCCCCATGCGTGGAAGTGCCCTATGCTCTCTAAGCTGTGTTTTTTAGATGTTTCAGGACACACCGTACACTTCTCCAGAGTGGCTGTTGGCAATTTACATCCCGCCCATCAGTGTAGCAAGGCTCCCATTTCTCCATGGCCTGTCCTGCATTTCTGGTTTTGACACTTTTTTCAGCATGGCCCTTTTGACCGATGGGAAGCGAGACTTCTTTGTAGCGCTGATTTGCCTTTCCAGGTTGCTTGGTTGGCCAAAAAGGGCGTATGCGTTTTTTCCTGAATGTATTCAGGAAAAAACGCATACGCCCTTTTTGGCCAAGGGCATCATTGTCAACGTTTTGCCGCTTTTCATGTGCTTTAAAGGCGATTCGAATCTACCTCCTGAAATCTGTTTCCTGCAATTCTGCCTTGATTTCAAATCCTCTTCTTTGCCTTCCCTCAATATATTTGTGGACGAGAGTTATCATTTATAACTCTGCAGGTTTGTGAATTGCAGTGCCCTGAAGCTCCATTTTACAAGTCGCTTTTTTGGGAGCCGGCCGCAAAAGCGCAGGATGGCTTCAGGCCCTGTTCTGGTTCAGGGGGGCAGGCTGAGCCTGTGGTTAATTCTTCTTCCTGATGGGAAAATAGAGTGACCTGTGCCTCTCCCAACACCAAGAGCTAGTCTCTCATTGGTTCCCCGTCTTCCCGTTCATCCTCAGGACAAATTGCAACCTGTACGGAACAGGAGGTTAAAGGTGCTGATGCTCCAAGTAGGGAGATTGCTAGTAAAGTGGCTGGAATGGCGAACCCGAGCACAAGGAGATGAGAAATGAGGTGCGTTTTAGAAACCTTTCCCCATCACACGGTGTACCATCTTCTGGGTTTCTCATGCATGTTTTCGATGTAGGAAGATGCCCTTGAACCTGGAGATTTGGGACCCATGCGATGGGTAGCACGCAGTATTACTTTAAAGGGTCTGCGTTTGCTCACCCAACCTCACCAAACCTCTCAGCCCCAAGAGTGTCCACCCTTATGTCTCATCCAGCTGTGGGTCTAGATATGGTCAATCCAGGTTGCATCACAGCCCCTGAACGAATTGTGTAAGAATTTCTCTCTCTTTCCCTGTCTTTGTTTCATGGGTTTTTAAAAGTAATTTATTTTTATAATGGGGTTTAGCTGCTTTTCACGGCTGTGTTTAGGCCGCTTTACACCCACTTGACCCACTAACAGAGAGATATCAATACATAGGTTTTAAGATTATTACTAGTCAGATATATTCTTGTGCGGTGAATCGGGCGTGTTGAGTCCAGTTCTCTGAGCAAGGAGTAGGTTTTGTCTGTTACATATTGGGTTTATGGAACGGTATCTGAGCTAATTTGAAACTCTTGTTTTATGTATCACCCCACCTCACCTTTCCCGTTAAGCAGCCATAGTGTGTTTTCTGCATGTGTGACTCTGTTCTGTTTTGTAATTCAGTTCAAGTGTAACGGTTTTTACATTCCCTCTATAAGTGACACCTTATGAGAAGTGTCCTTTTCTGTGTGACTTATTTCACTTAGAATCGTCTTACCTAAATCCACTCATCATGCTGCTACTAGCCTTATGACATTGATTTCATGGCTGAGTGATATTCCATTGTACATAAGGACCACAACTTTTTTATCCATTTTTCGCTTTCCTGGGATATTTAAGGTGGAAGGAAGTGGAGGTCCTTGTCAACAGAGCAGCCCTAAACTTTGGGGTGCTTGTGTCTTGCTGATTTTCAATTTTCCCACTTTATCCCCCCATGCGTGGAAGTGCCCTATGCTCTCTGAGCTGTGTTTTTTAGATGTTTCAGGACACACCGTACACTTCTCCAGAGTGGCTGTTGGCAATTTACATCCCGCCCATCAGTGTAGCAAGGCTCCCATTTCTCCATGGCCTGTCCTGCATTTCTGGTTTTGACACTTTTTTCAGCATGGCCCTTTTGACCGATGGGAAGCGAGACTTCTTTGTAGCGCTGATTTGCCTTTCCAGGTTGCTTGGTTGGCCAAAAAGGGCGTATGCGTTTTTTCCTGAATGTATTCAGGAAAAAACGCATACGCCCTTTTTGGCCAAGGGCATCATTGTCAACGTTTTGCCGCTTTTCATGTGCTTTAAAGGCGATTCGAATCTACCTCCTGAAATCTGTTTCCTGCAATTCTGCCTTGATTTCAAATCCTCTTCTTTGCCTTCCCTCAATATATTTGTGGACGAGAGTTATCATTTATAACTCTGCAGGTTTGTGAATTGCAGTGCCCTGAAGCTCCATTTTACAAGTCGCCTTTTTGGGAGCCGGCCGCAAAAGCGCAGGATGGCTTCAGGCCCTGTTCTGGTTCAGGGGGGCAGGCTGAGCCTGTGGTTAATTCTTCTTCCTGATGGGAAAATAGAGTGACCTGTGCCTCTCCCAACACCAAGAGCTAGTCTCTCATTGGTTCCCCGTCTTCCCGTTCATCCTCAGGACAAATTGCAACCTGTACGGAACAGGAGGTTAAAGGTGCTGATGCTCCAAGTAGGGAGATTGCTAGTAAAGTGGCTGGAATGGCGAACCCGAGCACAAGGAGATGAGAAATGAGGTGCGTTTTAGAAACCTTTCCCCATCACACGGTGTACCATCTTCTGGGTTTCTCATGCATGTTTTCGATGTAGGAAGATGCCCTTGAACCTGGAGATTTGGGACCCATGCGATGGGTAGCACGCAGTATTACTTTAAACGGTCTGCGTTTGCTCACCCAACCTCACCAAACCTCTCAGCCCCAAGAGTGTCCACCCTTATGTCTCATCCAGCTGTGGGTCTAGATATGGTCAATCCAGGTTGCATCACAGCCCCTGAACGAATTGTGTAAGAATTTCTCTCTCTTTCCCTGTCTTTGTTTCATGGGTTTTTAAAAGTAATTTATTTTTATAATGGGGTTTAGCTGCTTTTCACGGCTGTGTTTAGGCCGCTTTACACCCACTTGACCCACTAACAGAGAGATATCAATACATAGGTTTTAAGATTATTACTAGTCAGATATATTCTTGTGCGGTGAATCGGGCGTGTTGAGTCCAGTTCTCTGAGCAAGGAGTAGGTCTTGTCTGTTACAAATTGGGTTTATGGAACGGTATCTGAGCTAATTTGAAACTCTTGTTTTATGTATCACCCCACCTCACCTTTCCCGTTAAGCAGCCATAGTGTGTTTTCTGCATGTGTGACTCTGTTCTGTTTTGTAATTCAGTTCAAGTGTAACGGTTTTTACATTCCCTCTATAAGTGACACCTTATGAGAAGTGTCCTTTTCTGTGTGACTTATTTCACTTAGAATCGTCTTACCTAAATCCACTCATCATGCTGCTACTAGCCTTATGACATTGATTTCATGGCTGAGTGATATTCCATTGTACATAAGGACCACAACTTTTTTATCCATTTTTCGCTTTCCTGGGATATTTAAGGTGGAAGGAAGTGGAGGTCCTTGTCAACAGAGCAGCCCTAAACTTTGGGGTGCTTGTGTCTTGCTGATTTTCAATTTTCCCACTTTATCCCCCCATGCGTGGAAGTGCCCTATGCTCTCTGAGCTGTGTTTTTTAGATGTTTCAGGACACACCGTACACTTCTCCAGAGTGGCTGTTGGCAATTTACATCCCGCCCATCAGTGTAGCAAGGCTCCCATTTCTCCATGGCCTGTCCTGCATTTCTGGTTTTGACACTTTTTTCAGCATGGCCCTTTTGACCGATGGGAAGCGAGACTTCTTTGTAGCGCTGATTTGCCTTTCCAGGTTGCTTGGTTGGCCAAAAAGGGCGTATGCGTTTTTTCCTGAATGTATTCAGGAAAAAACGCATACGCCCTTTTTGGCCAAGGGCATCATTGTCAACGTTTTGCCGCTTTTCATGTGCTTTAAAGGCGATTCGAATCTACCTCCTGAAATCTGTTTCCTGCAATTCTGCCTTGATTTCAAATCCTCTTCTTTGCCTTCCCTCAATATATTTGTGGACGAGAGTTATCATTTATAACTCTGCAGGTTTGTGAATTGCAGTGCCCTGAAGCTCCATTTTACAAGTCGCTTTTTTGGGAGCCGGCCGCAAAAGCGCAGGATGGCTTCAGGCCCTGTTCTGGTTCAGGGGGGCAGGCTGAGCCTGTGGTTAATTCTTCTTCCTGATGGGAAAATAGAGTGACCTGTGCCTCTCCCAACACCAAGAGCTAGTCTCTCATTGGTTCCCCGTCTTCCCGTTCATCCTCAGGACAAATTGCAACCTGTACGGAACAGGAGGTTAAAGGTGCTGATGCTCCAAGTAGGGAGATTGCTAGTAAAGTGGCTGGAATGGCGAACCCGAGCACAAGGAGATGAGAAATGAGGTGCGTTTTAGAAACCTTTCCCCATCACACGGTGTACCATCTTCTGGGTTTCTCATGCATGTTTTCGATGTAGGAAGATGCCCTTGAACCTGGAGATTTGGGACCCATGCGATGGGTAGCACGCAGTATTACTTTAAAGGGTCTGCGTTTGCTCACCCAACCTCACCAAACCTCTCAGCCCCAAGAGTGTCCACCCTTATGTCTCATCCAGCTGTGGGTCTAGATATGGTCAATCCAGGTTGCATCACAGCCCCTGAACGAATTGTGTAAGAATTTCTCTCTCTTTCCCTGTCTTTGTTTCATGGGTTTTTAAAAGTAATTTATTTTTATAATGGGGTTTAGCTGCTTTTCACGGCTGTGTTTAGGCCGCTTTACACCCACTTGACACACTAACAGAGAGATATCAATACATAGGTTTTAAGATTATTACTGGTCAGATATATTCTTGTGCGGTGAATCGGGCGTGTTGAGTCCAGTTCTCTGAGCAAGGAGTAGGTCTTGTCTGTTACATATTGGGTTTATGGAACGGTATCTGAGCTAATTTGAAACTCTTGTTTTATGTATCACCCCACCTCACCTTTCCCGTTAAGCAGCCATAGTGTGTTTTCTGCATGTGTGACTCTGTTCTGTTTTGTAATTCAGTTCAAGTGTAACGGTTTTTACATTCCCTCTATAAGTGACACCTTATGAGAAGTGTCCTTTTCTGTGTGACTTATTTCACTTAGAATCGTCTTACCTAAATCCACTCATCATGCTGCTACTAGCCTTATGACATTGATTTCATGGCTGAGTGATATTCCATTGTACATAAGGACCACAACTTTTTTATCCATTTTTCGCTTTCCTGGGATATTTAAGGTGGAAGGAAGTGGAGGTCCTTGTCAACAGAGCAGCCCTAAACTTTGGGGTGCTTGTGTCTTGCTGATTTTCAATTTTCCCACTTTATCCCCCCATGCGTGGAAGTGCCCTATGCTCTCTGAGCTGTGTTTTTTAGATGTTTCAGGACACACCGTACACTTCTCCAGAGTGGCTGTTGGCAATTTACATCCCGCCCATCAGTGTAGCAAGGCTCCCATTTCTCCATGGCCTGTCCTGCATTTCTGGTTTTGACACTTTTTTCAGCATGGCCCTTTTGACCGATGGGAAGCGAGACTTCTTTGTAGCGCTGATTTGCCTTTCCAGGTTGCTTGGTTGGCCAAAAAGGGCGTATGCGTTTTTTCCTGAATGTATTCAGGAAAAAACGCATACGCCCTTTTTGGCCAAGGGCATCATTGTCAACGTTTTGCCGCTTTTCATGTGCTTTAAAGGCGATTCGAATCTACCTCCTGAAATCTGTTTCCTGCAATTCTGCCTTGATTTCAAATCCTCTTCTTTGCCTTCCCTCAATATATTTGTGGACGAGAGTTATCATTTATAACTCTGCAGGTTTGTGAATTGCAGTGCCCTGAAGCTCCATTTTACAAGTCGCTTTTTTGGGAGCCGGCCGCAAAAGCGCAGGATGGCTTCAGGCCCTGTTCTGGTTCAGGGGGGCAGGCTGAGCCTGTGGTTAATTCTTCTTCCTGATGGGAAAATAGAGTGACCTGTGCCTCTCCCAACACCAAGAGCTAGTCTCTCATTGGTTCCCCGTCTTCCCGTTCATCCTCAGGACAAATTGCAACCTGTACGGAACAGGAGGTTAAAGGTGCTGATGCTCCAAGTAGGGAGATTGCTAGTAAAGTGGCTGGAATGGCGAACCCGAGCACAAGGAGATGAGAAATGAGGTGCGTTTTAGAAACCTTTCCCCATCACACGGTGTACCATCTTCTGGGTTTCTCATGCATGTTTTCGATGTAGGAAGATGCCCTTGAACCTGGAGATTTGGGACCCATGCGATGGGTAGCACGCAGTATTACTTTAAAGGGTCTGTGTTTGCTCACCCAACCTCACCAAACCTCTCAGCCCCAAGAGTGTCCACCCTTATGTCTCATCCAGCTGTGGGTCTAGATATGGTCAATCCAGGTTGCATCACAGCCCCTGAACGAATTGTGTAAGAATTTCTCTCTCTTTCCCTGTCTTTGTTTCATGGGTTTTTAAAAGTAATTTATTTTTATAATGGGGTTTAGCTGCTTTTCACGGCTGTGTTTAGGCCGCTTTACACCCACTTGACCCACTAACAGAGAGATATCAATACATAGGTTTTAAGATTATTACTAGTCAGATATATTCTTGTGCGGTGAATCGGGCGTGTTGAGTCCAGTTCTCTGAGCAAGGAGTAGGTTTTGTCTGTTACATATTGGGTTTATGGAACGGTATCTGAGCTAATTTGAAACTCTTGTTTTATGTATCACCCCACCTCACCTTTCCCGTTAAGCAGCCATAGTGTGTTTTCTGCATGTGTGACTCTGTTCTGTTTTGTAATTCAGTTCAAGTGTAACGGTTTTTACATTCCCTCTATAAGTGACACCTTATGAGAAGTGTCCTTTTCTGTGTGACTTATTTCACTTAGAATCGTCTTACCTAAATCCACTCATCATGCTGCTACTAGCCTTATGACATTGATTTCATGGCTGAGTGATATTCCATTGTACATAAGGACCACAACTTTTTTATCCATTTTTCGCTTTCCTGGGATATTTAAGGTGGAAGGAAGTGGAGGTCCTTGTCAACAGAGCAGCCCTAAACTTTGGGGTGCTTGTGTCTTGCTGATTTTCAATTTTCCCACTTTATCCCCCCATGCGTGGAAGTGCCCTATGCTCTCTGAGCTGTGTTTTTTAGATGTTTCAGGACACACCGTACACTTCTCCAGAGTGGCTGTTGGCAATTTACATCCCGCCCATCAGTGTAGCAAGGCTCCCATTTCTCCATGGCCTGTCCTGCATTTCTGGTTTTGACACTTTTTTCAGCATGGCCCTTTTGACCGATGGGAAGCGAGACTTCTTTGTAGCGCTGATTTGCCTTTCCAGGTTGCTTGGTTGGCCAAAAAGGGCGTATGCGTTTTTTCCTGAATGTATTCAGGAAAAAACGCATACGCCCTTTTTGGCCAAGGGCATCATTGTCAACGTTTTGCCGCTTTTCATGTGCTTTAAAGGCGATTCGAATCTACCTCCTGAAATCTGTTTCCTGCAATTCTGCCTTGATTTCAAATCCTCTTCTTTGCCTTCCCTCAATATATTTGTGGACGAGAGTTATCATTTATAACTCTGCAGGTTTGTGAATTGCAGTGCCCTGAAGCTCCATTTTACAAGTCGCCTTTTTGGGAGCCGGCCGCAAAAGCGCAGGATGGCTTCAGGCCCTGTTCTGGTTCAGGGGGGCAGGCTGAGCCTGTGGTTAATTCTTCTTCCTGATGGGAAAATAGAGTGACCTGTGCCTCTCCCAACACCAAGAGCTAGTCTCTCATTGGTTCCCCGTCTTCCCGTTCATCCTCAGGACAAATTGCAACCTGTACGGAACAGGAGGTTAAAGGTGCTGATGCTCCAAGTAGGGAGATTGCTAGTAAAGTGGCTGGAATGGCGAACCCGAGCACAAGGAGATGAGAAATGAGGTGCGTTTTAGAAACCTTTCCCCATCACACGGTGTACCATCTTCTGGGTTTCTCATGCATGTTTTCGATGTAGGAAGATGCCCTTGAACCTGGAGATTTGGGACCCATGCGATGGGTAGCACGCAGTATTACTTTAAAGGGTCTGCGTTTGCTCACCCAACCTCACCAAACCTCTCAGCCCCAAGAGTGTCCACCCTTATGTCTCATCCAGCTGTGGGTCTAGATATGGTCAATCCAGGTTGCATCACAGCCCCTGAACGAATTGTGTAAGAATTTCTCTCTCTTTCCCTGTCTTTGTTTCATGGGTTTTTAAAAGTAATTTATTTTTATAATGGGGTTTAGCTGCTTTTCACGGCTGTGTTTAGGCCGCTTTACACCCACTTGACCCACTAACAGAGAGATATCAATACATAGGTTTTAAGATTATTACTAGTCAGATATATTCTTGTGCGGTGAATCGGGCGTGTTGAGTCCAGTTCTCTGAGCAAGGAGTAGGTCTTGTCTGTTACATATTGGGTTTATGGAACGGTATCTGAGCTAATTTGAAACTCTTGTTTTATGTATCACCCCACCTCACCTTTCCCGTTAAGCAGCCATAGTGTGTTTTCTGCATGTGTGACTCTGTTCTGTTTTGTAATTCAGTTCAAGTGTAACGGTTTTTACATTCCCTCTATAAGTGACACCTTATGAGAAGTGTCCTTTTCTGTGTGACTTATTTCACTTAGAATCGTCTTACCTAAATCCACTCATCATGCTGCTACTAGCCTTATGACATTGATTTCATGGCTGAGTGATATTCCATTGTACATAAGGACCACAACTTTTTTATCCATTTTTCGCTTTCCTGGGATATTTAAGGTGGAAGGAAGTGGAGGTCCTTGTCAACAGAGCAGCCCTAAACTTTGGGGTGCTTGTGTCTTGCTGATTTTCAATTTTCCCACTTTATCCCCCCATGCGTGGAAGTGCCCTATGCTCTCTAAGCTGTGTTTTTTAGATGTTTCAGGACACACCGTACACTTCTCCAGAGTGGCTGTTGGCAATTTACATCCCGCCCATCAGTGTAGCAAGGCTCCCATTTCTCCATGGCCTGTCCTGCATTTCTGGTTTTGACACTTTTTTCAGCATGGCCCTTTTGACCGATGGGAAGCGAGACTTCTTTGTAGCGCTGATTTGCCTTTCCAGGTTGCTTGGTTGGCCAAAAAGGGCGTATGCGTTTTTTCCTGAATGTATTCAGGAAAAAACGCATACGCCCTTTTTGGCCAAGGGCATCATTGTCAACGTTTTGCCGCTTTTCATGTGCTTTAAAGGCGATTCGAATCTACCTCCTGAAATCTGTTTCCTGCAATTCTGCCTTGATTTCAAATCCTCTTCTTTGCCTTCCCTCAATATATTTGTGGACGAGAGTTATCATTTATAACTCTGCAGGTTTGTGAATTGCAGTGCCCTGAAGCTCCATTTTACAAGTCGCCTTTTTGGGAGCCGGCCGCAAAAGCGCAGGATGGCTTCAGGCCCTGTTCTGGTTCAGGGGGGCAGGCTGAGCCTGTGGTTAATTCTTCTTCCTGATGGGAAAATAGAGTGACCTGTGCCTCTCCCAACACCAAGAGCTAGTCTCTCATTGGTTCCCCGTCTTCCCGTTCATCCTCAGGACAAATTGCAACCTGTATGGAACAGGAGGTTAAAGGTGCTGATGCTCCAAGTAGGGAGATTGCTAGTAAAGTGGCTGGAATGGCGAACCCGAGCACAAGGAGATGAGAAATGAGGTGCGTTTTAGAAACCTTTCCCCATCACACGGTGTACCATCTTCTGGGTTTCTCATGCATGTTTTCGATGTAGGAAGATGCCCTTGAACCTGGAGATTTGGGACCCATGCGATGGGTAGCACGCAGTATTACTTTAAAGGGTCTGCGTTTGCTCACCCAACCTCACCAAACCTCTCAGCCCCAAGAGTGTCCACCCTTATGTCTCATCCAGCTGTGGGTCTAGATATGGTCAATCCAGGTTGCATCACAGCCCCTGAACGAATTGTGTAAGAATTTCTCTCTCTTTCCCTGTCTTTGTTTCATGGGTTTTTAAAAGTAATTTATTTTTATAATGGGGTTTAGCTGCTTTTCACGGCTGTGTTTAGGCCGCTTTACACCCACTTGACCCACTAACAGAGAGATATCAATACATAGGTTTTAAGATTATTACTAGTCAGATATATTCTTGTGCGGTGAATCGGGCGTGTTGAGTCCAGTTCTCTGAGCAAGGAGTAGGTCTTGTCTGTTACATATTGGGTTTATGGAACGGTATCTGAGCTAATTTGAAACTCTTGTTTTATGTATCACCCCACCTCACCTTTCCCGTTAAGCAGCCATAGTGTGTTTTCTGCATGTGTGACTCTGTTCTGTTTTGTAATTCAGTTCAAGTGTAACGGTTTTTACATTCCCTCTATAAGTGACACCTTATGAGAAGTGTCCTTTTCTGTGTGACTTATTTCACTTAGAATCGTCTTACCTAAATCCACTCATCATGCTGCTACTAGCCTTATGACATTGATTTCATGGCTGAGTGATATTCCATTGTACATAAGGACCACAACTTTTTTATCCATTTTTCGCTTTCCTGGGATATTTAAGGTGGAAGGAAGTGGAGGTCCTTGTCAACAGAGCAGCCCTAAACTTTGGGGTGCTTGTGTCTTGCTGATTTTCAATTTTCCCACTTTATCCCCCCATGCGTGGAAGTGCCCTATGCTCTCTGAGCTGTGTTTTTTAGATGTTTCAGGACACACCGTACACTTCTCCAGAGTGGCTGTTGGCAATTTACATCCCGCCCATCAGTGTAGCAAGGCTCCCATTTCTCCATGGCCTGTCCTGCATTTCTGGTTTTGACACTTTTTTCAGCATGGCCCTTTTGACCGATGGGAAGCGAGACTTCTTTGTAGCGCTGATTTGCCTTTCCAGGTTGCTTGGTTGGCCAAAAAGGGCGTATGCGTTTTTTCCTGAATGTATTCAGGAAAAAACGCATACGCCCTTTTTGGCCAAGGGCATCATTGTCAACGTTTTGCCGCTTTTCATGTGCTTTAAAGGCGATTCGAATCTACCTCCTGAAATCTGTTTCCTGCAATTCTGCCTTGATTTCAAATCCTCTTCTTTGCCTTCCCTCAATATATTTGTGGACGAGAGTTATCATTTATAACTCTGCAGGTTTGTGAATTGCAGTGCCCTGAAGCTCCATTTTACAAGTCGGTTTTTTGGGAGCCGGCCGCAAAAGCGCAGGATGGCTTCAGGCCCTGTTCTGGTTCAGGGGGGCAGGCTGAGCCTGTGGTTAATTCTTCTTCCTGATGGGAAAATAGAGTGACCTGTGCCTGTCCCAACACCAAGAGCTAGTCTCTCATTGGTTCCCCGTCTTCCCGTTCATCCTCAGGACAAATTGCAACCTGTACGGAACAGGAGGTTAAAGGTGCTGATGCTCCAAGTAGGGAGATTGCTAGTAAAGTGGCTGGAATGGCGAACCCGAGCACAAGGAGATGAGAAATGAGGTGCGTTTTAGAAACCTTTCCCCATCACACGGTGTACCATCTTCTGGGTTTCTCATGCATGTTTTCGATGTAGGAAGATGCCCTTGAACCTGGAGATTTGGGACCCATGCGATGGGTAGCACGCAGTATTACTTTAAAGGGTCTGCGTTTGCTCACCCAACCTCACCAAACCTCTCAGCCCCAAGAGTGTCCACCCTTATGTCTCATCCAGCTGTGGGTCTAGATATGGTCAATCCAGGTTGCATCACAGCCCCTGAACGAATTGTGTAAGAATTTCTCTCTCTTTCCCTGTCTTTGTTTCATGGGTTTTTAAAAGTAATTTATTTTTATAATGGGGTTTAGCTGCTTTTCACGGCTGTGTTTAGGCCGCTTTACACCCACTTGACCCACTAACAGAGAGATATCAATACATAGGTTTTAAGATTATTACTAGTCAGATATATTCTTGTGCGGTGAATCGGGCGTGTTGAGTCCAGTTCTCTGAGCAAGGAGTAGGTCTTGTCTGTTACATATTGGGTTTATGGAACGGTATCTGAGCTAATTTGAAACTCTTGTTTTATGTATCACCCCACCTCACCTTTCCCGTTAAGCAGCCATAGTGTGTTTTCTGCAGGTGTGACTCTATTCTGTTTTGTAATTCAGTTCAAGTGTAACGGTTTTTACATTCCCTCTATAAGTGACACCTTATGAGAAGTGTCCTTTTCTGTGTGACTTATTTCACTTAGAATCGTCTTACCTAAATCCACTCATCATGCTGCTACTAGCCTTATGACATTGATTTCATGGCTGAGTGATATTCCATTGTACATAAGGACCACAACTTTTTTATCCATTTTTCGCTTTCCTGGGATATTTAAGGTGGAAGGAAGTGGAGGTCCTTGTCAACAGAGCAGCCCTAAACTTTGGGGTGCTTGTGTCTTGCTGATTTTCAATTTTCCCACTTTATCCCCCCATGCGTGGAAGTGCCCTATGCTCTCTAAGCTGTGTTTTTTAGATGTTTCAGGACACACCGTACACTTCTCCAGAGTGGCTGTTGGCAATTTACATCCCGCCCATCAGTGTAGCAAGGCTCCCATTTCTCCATGGCCTGTCCTGCATTTCTGGTTTTGACACTTTTTTCAGCATGGCCCTTTTGACCGATGGGAAGCGAGACTTCTTTGTAGCGCTGATTTGCCTTTCCAGGTTGCTTGGTTGGCCAAAAAGGGCGTATGCGTTTTTTCCTGAATGTATTCAGGAAAAAACGCATACGCCCTTTTTGGCCAAGGGCATCATTGTCAACGTTTTGCCGCTTTTCATGTGCTTTAAAGGCGATTCGAATCTACCTCCTGAAATCTGTTTCCTGCAATTCTGCCTTGATTTCAAATCCTCTTCTTTGCCTTCCCTCAATATATTTGTGGACGAGAGTTATCATTTATAACTCTGCAGGTTTGTGAATTGCAGTGCCCTGAAGCTCCATTTTACAAGTCGGTTTTTTGGGAGCCGGCCGCAAAAGCGCAGGATGGCTTCAGGCCCTGTTCTGGTTCAGGGGGGCAGGCTGAGCCTGCGGTTAATTCTTCTTCCTGATGGGAAAATAGAGTGACCTGTGCCTCTCCCAACACCAAGAGCTAGTCTCTCATTGGTTCCCCGTCTTCCCGTTCATCCTCAGGACAAATTGCAACCTGTACGGAACAGGAGGTTAAAGGTGCTGATGCTCCAAGTAGGGAGATTGCTAGTAAAGTGGCTGGAATGGCGAACCCGAGCACAAGGAGATGAGAAATGAGGTGCGTTTTAGAAACCTTTCCCCATCACACGGTGTACCATCTTCTGGGTTTCTCATGCATGTTTTCGATGTAGGAAGATGCCCTTGAACCTGGAGATTTGGGACCCATGCGATGGGTAGCACGCAGTATTACTTTAAAGGGTCTGCGTTTGCTCACCCAACCTCACCAAACCTCTCAGCCCCAAGAGTGTCCACCCTTATGTCTCATCCAGCTGTGGGTCTAGATATGGTCAATCCAGGTTGCATCACAGCCCCTGAACGAATTGTGTAAGAATTTCTCTCTCTTTCCCTGTCTTTGTTTCCTGGGTTTTTAAAAGTAATTTATTTTTATAATGGGGTTTAGCTGCTTTTCACGGCTGTGTTTAGGCCGCTTTACACCCACTTGACCCACTAACAGAGAGATATCAATACATAGGTTTTAAGATTATTACTGGTCAGATATATTCTTGTGCGGTGAATCGGGCGTGTTGAGTCCAGTTCTCTGAGCAAGGAGTAGGTCTTGTCTGTTACATATTGGGTTTATGGAACGGTATCTGAGCTAATTTGAAACTCTTGTTTTATGTATCACCCCACCTCACCTTTCCCGTTAAGCAGCCATAGTGTGTTTTCTGCATGTGTGACTCTGTTCTGTTTTGTAATTCAGTTCAAGTGTAACGGTTTTTACATTCCCTCTATAAGTGACACCTTATGAGAAGTGTCCTTTTCTGTGTGACTTATTTCACTTAGAATCGTCTTACCTAAATCCACTCATCATGCTGCTACTAGCCTTATGACATTGATTTCATGGCTGAGTGATATTCCATTGTACATAAGGACCACAACTTTTTTATCCATTTTTCGCTTTCCTGGGATATTTAAGGTGGAAGGAAGTGGAGGTCCTTGTCAACAGAGCAGCCCTAAACTTTGGGGTGCTTGTGTCTTGCTGATTTTCAATTTTCCCACTTTATCCCCCCATGCGTGGAAGTGCCCTATGCTCTCTGAGCTGTGTTTTTTAGATGTTTCAGGACACACCGTACACTTCTCCAGAGTGGCTGTTGGCAATTTACATCCCGCCCATCAGTGTAGCAAGGCTCCCATTTCTCCATGGCCTGTCCTGCATTTCTGGTTTTGACACTTTTTTCAGCATGGCCCTTTTGACCGATGGGAAGCGAGACTTCTTTGTAGCGCTGATTTGCCTTTCCAGGTTGCTTGGTTGGCCAAAAAGGGCGTATGCGTTTTTTCCTGAATGTATTCAGGAAAAAACGCATACGCCCTTTTTGGCCAAGGGCATCATTGTCAACGTTTTGCCGCTTTTCATGTGCTTTAAAGGCGATTCGAATCTACCTCCTGAAATCTGTTTCCTGCAATTCTGCCTTGATTTCAAATCCTCTTCTTTGCCTTCCCTCAATATATTTGTGGACGAGAGTTATCATTTATAACTCTGCAGGTTTGTGAATTGCAGTGCCCTGAAGCTCCATTTTACAAGTCGGTTTTTTGGGAGCCGGCCGCAAAAGCGCAGGATGGCTTCAGGCCCTGTTCTGGTTCAGGGGGGCAGGCTGAGCCTGTGGTTAATTCTTCTTCCTGATGGGAAAATAGAGTGACCTGTGCCTGTCCCAACACCAAGAGCTAGTCTCTCATTGGTTCCCCGTCTTCCCGTTCATCCTCAGGACAAATTGCAACCTGTACGGAACAGGAGGTTAAAGGTGCTGATGCTCCAAGTAGGGAGATTGCTAGTAAAGTGGCTGGAATGGCGAACCCGAGCACAAGGAGATGAGAAATGAGGTGCGTTTTAGAAACCTTTCCCCATCACACGGTGTACCATCTTCTGGGTTTCTCATGCATGTTTTCGATGTAGGAAGATGCCCTTGAACCTGGAGATTTGGGACCCATGCGATGGGTAGCACGCAGTATTACTTTAAAGGGTCTGCGTTTGCTCACCCAACCTCACCAAACCTCTCAGCCCCAAGAGTGTCCACCCTTATGTCTCATCCAGCTGTGGGTCTAGATATGGTCAATCCAGGTTGCATCACAGCCCCTGAACGAATTGTGTAAGAATTTCTCTCTCTTTCCCTGTCTTTGTTTCATGGGTTTTTAAAAGTAATTTATTTTTATAATGGGGTTTAGCTGCTTTTCACGGCTGTGTTTAGGCCGCTTTACACCCACTTGACCCACTAACAGAGAGATATCAATACATAGGTTTTAAGATTATTACTAGTCAGATATATTCTTGTGCGGTGAATCGGGCGTGTTGAGTCCAGTTCTCTGAGCAAGGAGTAGGTCTTGTCTGTTACATATTGGGTTTATGGAACGGTATCTGAGCTAATTTGAAACTCTTGTTTTATGTATCACCCCACCTCACCTTTCCCGTTAAGCAGCCATAGTGTGTTTTCTGCAGGTGTGACTCTATTCTGTTTTGTAATTCAGTTCAAGTGTAACGGTTTTTACATTCCCTCTATAAGTGACACCTTATGAGAAGTGTCCTTTTCTGTGTGACTTATTTCACTTAGAATCGTCTTACCTAAATCCACTCATCATGCTGCTACTAGCCTTATGACATTGATTTCATGGCTGAGTGATATTCCATTGTACATAAGGACCACAACTTTTTTATCCATTTTTCGCTTTCCTGGGATATTTAAGGTGGAAGGAAGTGGAGGTCCTTGTCAACAGAGCAGCCCTAAACTTTGGGGTGCTTGTGTCTTGCTGATTTTCAATTTTCCCACTTTATCCCCCCATGCGTGGAAGTGCCCTATGCTCTCTAAGCTGTGTTTTTTAGATGTTTCAGGACACACCGTACACTTCTCCAGAGTGGCTGTTGGCAATTTACATCCCGCCCATCAGTGTAGCAAGGCTCCCATTTCTCCATGGCCTGTCCTGCATTTCTGGTTTTGACACTTTTTTCAGCATGGCCCTTTTGACCGATGGGAAGCGAGACTTCTTTGTAGCGCTGATTTGCCTTTCCAGGTTGCTTGGTTGGCCAAAAAGGGCGTATGCGTTTTTTCCTGAATGTATTCAGGAAAAAACGCATACGCCCTTTTTGGCCAAGGGCATCATTGTCAACGTTTTGCCGCTTTTCATGTGCTTTAAAGGCGATTCGAATCTACCTCCTGAAATCTGTTTCCTGCAATTCTGCCTTGATTTCAAATCCTCTTCTTTGCCTTCCCTCAATATATTTGTGGACGAGAGTTATCATTTATAACTCTGCAGGTTTGTGAATTGCAGTGCCCTGAAGCTCCATTTTACAAGTCGGTTTTTTGGGAGCCGGCCGCAAAAGCGCAGGATGGCTTCAGGCCCTGTTCTGGTTCAGGGGGGCAGGCTGAGCCTGCGGTTAATTCTTCTTCCTGATGGGAAAATAGAGTGACCTGTGCCTCTCCCAACACCAAGAGCTAGTCTCTCATTGGTTCCCCGTCTTCCCGTTCATCCTCAGGACAAATTGCAACCTGTACGGAACAGGAGGTTAAAGGTGCTGATGCTCCAAGTAGGGAGATTGCTAGTAAAGTGGCTGGAATGGCGAACCCGAGCACAAGGAGATGAGAAATGAGGTGCGTTTTAGAAACCTTTCCCCATCACACGGTGTACCATCTTCTGGGTTTCTCATGCATGTTTTCGATGTAGGAAGATGCCCTTGAACCTGGAGATTTGGGACCCATGCGATGGGTAGCACGCAGTATTACTTTAAAGGGTCTGCGTTTGCTCACCCAACCTCACCAAACCTCTCAGCCCCAAGAGTGTCCACCCTTATGTCTCATCCAGCTGTGGGTCTAGATATGGTCAATCCAGGTTGCATCACAGCCCCTGAACGAATTGTGTAAGAATTTCTCTCTCTTTCCCTGTCTTTGTTTCATGGGTTTTTAAAAGTAATTTATTTTTATAATGGGGTTTAGCTGCTTTTCACGGCTGTGTTTAGGCCGCTTTACACCCACTTGACCCACTAACAGAGAGATATCAATACATAGGTTTTAAGATTATTACTAGTCAGATATATTCTTGTGCGGTGAATCGGGCGTGTTGAGTCCAGTTCTCTGAGCAAGGAGTAGGTCTTGTCTGTTACATATTGGGTTTATGGAACGGTATCTGAGCTAATTTGAAACTCTTGTTTTATGTATCACCCCACCTCACCTTTCCCGTTAAGCAGCCATAGTGTGTTTTCTGCAGGTGTGACTCTGTTCTGTTTTGTAGTTCAGTTCAAGTGTAACGGTTTTTACATTCCCTCTATAAGTGACACCTTATGAGAAGTGTCCTTTTCTGTGTGACTTATTTCACTTAGAATCGTCTTACCTAAGTCCACTCATCATGCTGCTACTAGCCTTATGACATTGATTTCATGGCTGAGTGATATTCCATTGTACATAAGGACCACAACTTTTTTATCCATTTTTCGCTTTCCTGGGATATTTAAGGTGGAAGGAAGTGGAGGTCCTTGTCAACAGAGCAGCCCTAAACTTTGGGGTGCTTGTGTCTTGCTGATTTTCAATTTTCCCACTTCATCCCCCCATGCGTGGAAGTGCCCTATGCTCTCTAAGCTGTGTTTTTTAGATGTTTCAGGACACACCGTACACTTCTCCAGAGTGGCTGTTGGCAATTTACATCCCGCCCATCAGTGTAGCAAGGCTCCCATTTCTCCATGGCCTGTCCTGCATTTCTGGTTTTGACACTTTTTTCAGCATGGCCCTTTTGACCGATGGGAAGCGAGACTTCTTTGTAGCGCTGATTTGCCTTTCCAGGTTGCTTGGTTGGCCAAAAAGGGCGTATGCGTTTTTTCCTGAATGTATTCAGGAAAAAACGCATACGCCCTTTTTGGCCAAGGGCATCATTGTCAACGTTTTGCCGCTTTTCATGTGCTTTAAAGGCGATTCGAATCTACCTCCTGAAATCTGTTTCCTGCAATTCTGCCTTGATTTCAAATCCTCTTCTTTGCCTTCCCTCAATATATTTGTGGACGAGAGTTATCATTTATAACTCTGCAGGTTTGTGAATTGCAGTGCCCTGAAGCTCCATTTTACAAGTCGCCTTTTTGGGAGCCGGCCGCAAAAGCGCAGGATGGCTTCAGGCCCTGTTCTGGTTCAGGGGGGCAGGCTGAGCCTGTGGTTAATTCTTCTTCCTGATGGGAAAATAGAGTGACCTGTGCCTGTCCCAACACCAAGAGCTAGTCTCTCATTGGTTCCCCGTCTTCCCGTTCATCCTCAGGACAAATTGCAACCTGTATGGAACAGGAGGTTAAAGGTGCTGATGCTCCAAGTAGGGAGATTGCTAGTAAAGTGGCTGGAATGGCGAACCCGAGCACAAGGAGATGAGAAATGAGGTGCGTTTTAGAAACCTTTCCCCATCACACGGTGTACCATCTTCTGGGTTTCTCATGCATGTTTTCGATGTAGGAAGATGCCCTTGAACCTGGAGATTTGGGACCCATGCGATGGGTAGCACGCAGTATTACTTTAAAGGGTCTGCGTTTGCTCACCCAACCTCACCAAACCTCTCAGCCCCAAGAGTGTCCACCCTTATGTCTCATCCAGCTGTGGGTCTAGATATGGTCAATCCAGGTTGCATCACAGCCCCTGAACGAATTGTGTAAGAATTTCTCTCTCTTTCCCTGTCTTTGTTTCATGGGTTTTTAAAAGTAATTTATTTTTATAATGGGGTTTAGCTGCTTTTCACGGCTGTGTTTAGGCCGCTTTACACCCACTTGACCCACTAACAGAGAGATATCAATACATAGGTTTTAAGATTATTACTAGTCAGATATATTCTTGTGCGGTGAATCGGGCGTGTTGAGTCCAGTTCTCTGAGCAAGGAGTAGGTCTTGTCTGTTACATATTGGGTTTATGGAACGGTATCTGAGCTAATTTGAAACTCTTGTTTTATGTATCACCCCACCTCACCTTTCCCGTTAAGCAGCCATAGTGTGTTTTCTGCATGTGTGACTCTGTTCTGTTTTGTAATTCAGTTCAAGTGTAACGGTTTTTACATTCCCTCTATAAGTGACACCTTATGAGAAGTGTCCTTTTCTGTGTGACTTATTTCACTTAGAATCGTCTTACCTAAATCCACTCATCATGCTGCTACTAGCCTTATGACATTGATTTCATGGCTGAGTGATATTCCATTGTACATAAGGACCACAACTTTTTTATCCATTTTTCGCTTTCCTGGGATATTTAAGGTGGAAGGAAGTGGAGGTCCTTGTCAACAGAGCAGCCCTAAACTTTGGGGTGCTTGTGTCTTGCTGATTTTCAATTTTCCCACTTTATCCCCCCATGCGTGGAAGTGCCCTATGCTCTCTGAGCTGTGTTTTTTAGATGTTTCAGGACACACCGTACACTTCTCCAGAGTGGCTGTTGGCAATTTACATCCCGCCCATCAGTGTAGCAAGGCTCCCATTTCTCCATGGCCTGTCCTGCATTTCTGGTTTTGACACTTTTTTCAGCATGGCCCTTTTGACCGATGGGAAGCGAGACTTCTTTGTAGCGCTGATTTGCCTTTCCAGGTTGCTTGGTTGGCCAAAAAGGGCGTATGCGTTTTTTCCTGAATGTATTCAGGAAAAAACGCATACGCCCTTTTTGGCCAAGGGCATCATTGTCAACGTTTTGCCGCTTTTCATGTGCTTTAAAGGCGATTCGAATCTACCTCCTGAAATCTGTTTCCTGCAATTCTGCCTTGATTTCAAATCCTCTTCTTTGCCTTCCCTCAATATATTTGTGGACGAGAGTTATCATTTATAACTCTGCAGGTTTGTGAATTGCAGTGCCCTGAAGCTCCATTTTACAAGTCGGTTTTTTGGGAGCCGGCCGCAAAAGCGCAGGATGGCTTCAGGCCCTGTTCTGGTTCAGGGGGGCAGGCTGAGCCTGTGGTTAATTCTTCTTCCTGATGGGAAAATAGAGTGACCTGTGCCTGTCCCAACACCAAGAGCTAGTCTCTCATTGGTTCCCCGTCTTCCCGTTCATCCTCAGGACAAATTGCAACCTGTACGGAACAGGAGGTTAAAGGTGCTGATGCTCCAAGTAGGGAGATTGCTAGTAAAGTGGCTGGAATGGCGAACCCGAGCACAAGGAGATGAGAAATGAGGTGCGTTTTAGAAACCTTTCCCCATCACACGGTGTACCATCTTCTGGGTTTCTCATGCATGTTTTCGATGTAGGAAGATGCCCTTGAACCTGGAGATTTGGGACCCATGCGATGGGTAGCACGCAGTATTACTTTAAAGGGTCTGCGTTTGCTCACCCAACCTCACCAAACCTCTCAGCCCCAAGAGTGTCCACCCTTATGTCTCATCCAGCTGTGGGTCTAGATATGGTCAATCCAGGTTGCATCACAGCCCCTGAACGAATTGTGTAAGAATTTCTCTCTCTTTCCCTGTCTTTGTTTCATGGGTTTTTAAAAGTAATTTATTTTTATAATGGGGTTTAGCTGCTTTTCACGGCTGTGTTTAGGCCGCTTTACACCCACTTGACCCACTAACAGAGAGATATCAATACATAGGTTTTAAGATTATTACTAGTCAGATATATTCTTGTGCGGTGAATCGGGCGTGTTGAGTCCAGTTCTCTGAGCAAGGAGTAGGTCTTGTCTGTTACATATTGGGTTTATGGAACGGTATCTGAGCTAATTTGAAACTCTTGTTTTATGTATCACCCCACCTCACCTTTCCCGTTAAGCAGCCATAGTGTGTTTTCTGCAGGTGTGACTCTATTCTGTTTTGTAATTCAGTTCAAGTGTAACGGTTTTTACATTCCCTCTATAAGTGACACCTTATGAGAAGTGTCCTTTTCTGTGTGACTTATTTCACTTAGAATCGTCTTACCTAAATCCACTCATCATGCTGCTACTAGCCTTATGACATTGATTTCATGGCTGAGTGATATTCCATTGTACATAAGGACCACAACTTTTTTATCCATTTTTCGCTTTCCTGGGATATTTAAGGTGGAAGGAAGTGGAGGTCCTTGTCAACAGAGCAGCCCTAAACTTTGGGGTGCTTGTGTCTTGCTGATTTTCAATTTTCCCACTTTATCCCCCCATGCGTGGAAGTGCCCTATGCTCTCTAAGCTGTGTTTTTTAGATGTTTCAGGACACACCGTACACTTCTCCAGAGTGGCTGTTGGCAATTTACATCCCGCCCATCAGTGTAGCAAGGCTCCCATTTCTCCATGGCCTGTCCTGCATTTCTGGTTTTGACACTTTTTTCAGCATGGCCCTTTTGACCGATGGGAAGCGAGACTTCTTTGTAGCGCTGATTTGCCTTTCCAGGTTGCTTGGTTGGCCAAAAAGGGCGTATGCGTTTTTTCCTGAATGTATTCAGGAAAAAACGCATACGCCCTTTTTGGCCAAGGGCATCATTGTCAACGTTTTGCCGCTTTTCATGTGCTTTAAAGGCGATTCGAATCTACCTCCTGAAATCTGTTTCCTGCAATTCTGCCTTGATTTCAAATCCTCTTCTTTGCCTTCCCTCAATATATTTGTGGACGAGAGTTATCATTTATAACTCTGCAGGTTTGTGAATTGCAGTGCCCTGAAGCTCCATTTTACAAGTCGGTTTTTTGGGAGCCGGCCGCAAAAGCGCAGGATGGCTTCAGGCCCTGTTCTGGTTCAGGGGGGCAGGCTGAGCCTGCGGTTAATTCTTCTTCCTGATGGGAAAATAGAGTGACCTGTGCCTCTCCCAACACCAAGAGCTAGTCTCTCATTGGTTCCCCGTCTTCCCGTTCATCCTCAGGACAAATTGCAACCTGTACGGAACAGGAGGTTAAAGGTGCTGATGCTCCAAGTAGGGAGATTGCTAGTAAAGTGGCTGGAATGGCGAACCCGAGCACAAGGAGATGAGAAATGAGGTGCGTTTTAGAAACCTTTCCCCATCACACGGTGTACCATCTTCTGGGTTTCTCATGCATGTTTTCGATGTAGGAAGATGCCCTTGAACCTGGAGATTTGGGACCCATGCGATGGGTAGCACGCAGTATTACTTTAAAGGGTCTGCGTTTGCTCACCCAACCTCACCAAACCTCTCAGCCCCAAGAGTGTCCACCCTTATGTCTCATCCAGCTGTGGGTCTAGATATGGTCAATCCAGGTTGCATCACAGCCCCTGAACGAATTGTGTAAGAATTTCTCTCTCTTTCCCTGTCTTTGTTTCATGGGTTTTTAAAAGTAATTTATTTTTATAATGGGGTTTAGCTGCTTTTCACGGCTGTGTTTAGGCCGCTTTACACCCACTTGACCCACTAACAGAGAGATATCAATACATAGGTTTTAAGATTATTACTAGTCAGATATATTCTTGTGCGGTGAATCGGGCGTGTTGAGTCCAGTTCTCTGAGCAAGGAGTAGGTCTTGTCTGTTACATATTGGGTTTATGGAACGGTATCTGAGCTAATTTGAAACTCTTGTTTTATGTATCACCCCACCTCACCTTTCCCGTTAAGCAGCCATAGTGTGTTTTCTGCAGGTGTGACTCTGTTCTGTTTTGTAGTTCAGTTCAAGTGTAACGGTTTTTACATTCCCTCTATAAGTGACACCTTATGAGAAGTGTCCTTTTCTGTGTGACTTATTTCACTTAGAATCGTCTTACCTAAGTCCACTCATCATGCTGCTACTAGCCTTATGACATTGATTTCATGGCTGAGTGATATTCCATTGTACATAAGGACCACAACTTTTTTATCCATTTTTCGCTTTCCTGGGATATTTAAGGTGGAAGGAAGTGGAGGTCCTTGTCAACAGAGCAGCCCTAAACTTTGGGGTGCTTGTGTCTTGCTGATTTTCAATTTTCCCACTTCATCCCCCCATGCGTGGAAGTGCCCTATGCTCTCTAAGCTGTGTTTTTTAGATGTTTCAGGACACACCGTACACTTCTCCAGAGTGGCTGTTGGCAATTTACATCCCGCCCATCAGTGTAGCAAGGCTCCCATTTCTCCATGGCCTGTCCTGCATTTCTGGTTTTGACACTTTTTTCAGCATGGCCCTTTTGACCGATGGGAAGCGAGACTTCTTTGTAGCGCTGATGTGCCTTTCCAGGTTGCTTGGTTGGCCAAAAAGGGCGTATGCGTTTTTTCCTGAATATATTCAGGAAAAAACGCATACGCCCTTTTTGGCCAAGGGCATCATTGTCAACGTTTTGCCGCTTTTCATGTGCTTTAAAGGCGATTCGAATCTACCTCCTGAAATCTGTTTCCTGCAATTCTGCCTTGATTTCAAATCCTCTTCTTTGCCTTCCCTCAATATATTTGTGGACGAGAGTTATCATTTATAACTCTGCAGGTTTGTGAATTGCAGTGCCCTGAAGCTCCATTTTACAAGTCGGTTTTTTGGGAGCCGGCCGCAAAAGCGCAGGATGGCTTCAGGCCCTGTTCTGGTTCAGGGGGGCAGGCTGAGCCTGCGGTTAATTCTTCTTCCTGATGGGAAAATAGAGTGACCTGTGCCTCTCCCAACACCAAGAGCTAGTCTCTCATTGGTTCCCCGTCTTCCCGTTCATCCTCAGGACAAATTGCAACCTGTACGGAACAGGAGGTTAAAGGTGCTGATGCTCCAAGTAGGGAGATTGCTAGTAAAGTGGCTGGAATGGCGAACCCGAGCACAAGGAGATGAGAAATGAGGTGCGTTTTAGAAACCTTTCCCCATCACACGGTGTACCATCTTCTGGGTTTCTCATGCATGTTTTCGATGTAGGAAGATGCCCTTGAACCTGGAGATTTGGGACCCATGCGATGGGTAGCACGCAGTATTACTTTAAAGGGTCTGCGTTTGCTCACCCAACCTCACCAAACCTCTCAGCCCCAAGAGTGTCCACCCTTATGTCTCATCCAGCTGTGGGTCTAGATATGGTCAATCCAGGTTGCATCACAGCCCCTGAACGAATTGTGTAAGAATTTCTCTCTCTTTCCCTGTCTTTGTTTCATGGGTTTTTAAAAGTAATTTATTTTTATAATGGGGTTTAGCTGCTTTTCACGGCTGTGTTTAGGCCGCTTTACACCCACTTGACCCACTAACAGAGAGATATCAATACATAGGTTTTAAGATTATTACTAGTCAGATATATTCTTGTGCGGTGAATCGGGCGTGTTGAGTCCAGTTCTCTGAGCAAGGAGTAGGTCTTGTCTGTTACATATTGGGTTTATGGAACGGTATCTGAGCTAATTTGAAACTCTTGTTTTATGTATCACCCCACCTCACCTTTCCCGTTAAGCAGCCATAGTGTGTTTTCTGCATGTGTGACTCTGTTCTGTTTTGTAGTTCAGTTCAAGTGTAACGGTTTTTACATTCCCTCTATAAGTGACACCTTATGAGAAGTGTCCTTTTCTGTGTGACTTATTTCACTTAGAATCGTCTTACCTAAATCCACTCATCATGCTGCTACTAGCCTTATGACATTGATTTCATGGCTGAGTGATATTCCATTGTACATAAGGACCACAACTTTTTTATCCATTTTTCGCTTTCCTGGGATATTTAAGGTGGAAGGAAGTGGAGGTCCTTGTCAACAGAGCAGCCCTAAACTTTGGGGTGCTTGTGTCTTGCTGATTTTCAATTTTCCCACTTCATCCCCCCATGCGTGGAAGTGCCCTATGCTCTCTAAGCTGTGTTTTTTAGATGTTTCAGGACACACCGTACACTTCTCCAGAGTGGCTGTTGGCAATTTACATCCCGCCCATCAGTGTAGCAAGGCTCCCATTTCTCCATGGCCTGTCCTGCATTTCTGGTTTTGACACTTTTTTCAGCATGGCCCTTTTGACCGATGGGAAGCGAGACTTCTTTGTAGCGCTGATTTGCCTTTCCAGGTTGCTTGGTTGGCCAAAAAGGGCGTATGCGTTTTTTCCTGAATATATTCAGGAAAAAACGCATACGCCCTTTTTGGCCAAGGGCATCATTGTCAACGTTTTGCCGCTTTTCATGTGCTTTAAAGGCGATTCGAATCTACCTCCTGAAATCTGTTTCCTGCAATTCTGCCTTGATTTCAAATCCTCTTCTTTGCCTTCCCTCAATATATTTGTGGACGAGAGTTATCATTTATAACTCTGCAGGTTTGTGAATTGCAGTGCCCTGAAGCTCCATTTTACAAGTCGGTTTTTTGGGAGCCGGCCGCAAAAGCGCAGGATGGCTTCAGGCCCTGTTCTGGTTCAGGGGGGCAGGCTGAGCCTGTGGTTAATTCTTCTTCCTGATGGGAAAATAGAGTGACCTGTGCCTGTCCCAACACCAAGAGCTAGTCTCTCATTGGTTCCCCGTCTTCCCGTTCATCCTCAGGACAAATTGCAACCTGTACGGAACAGGAGGTTAAAGGTGCTGATGCTCCAAGTAGGGAGATTGCTAGTAAAGTGGCTGGAATGGCGAACCCGAGCACAAGGAGATGAGAAATGAGGTGCGTTTTAGAAACCTTTCCCCATCACACGGTGTACCATCTTCTGGGTTTCTCATGCATGTTTTCGATGTAGGAAGATGCCCTTGAACCTGGAGATTTGGGACCCATGCGATGGGTAGCACGCAGTATTACTTTAAAGGGTCTGCGTTTGCTCACCCAACCTCACCAAACCTCTCAGCCCCAAGAGTGTCCACCCTTATGTCTCATCCAGCTGTGGGTCTAGATATGGTCAATCCAGGTTGCATCACAGCCCCTGAACGAATTGTGTAAGAATTTCTCTCTCTTTCCCTGTCTTTGTTTCATGGGTTTTTAAAAGTAATTTATTTTTATAATGGGGTTTAGCTGCTTTTCACGGCTGTGTTTAGGCCGCTTTACACCCACTTGACCCACTAACAGAGAGATATCAATACATAGGTTTTAAGATTATTACTAGTCAGATATATTCTTGTGCGGTGAATCGGGCGTGTTGAGTCCAGTTCTCTGAGCAAGGAGTAGGTCTTGTCTGTTACATATTGGGTTTATGGAACGGTATCTGAGCTAATTTGAAACTCTTGTTTTATGTATCACCCCACCTCACCTTTCCCGTTAAGTAGCCATAGTGTGTTTTCTGCATGTGTGACTCTGTTCTGTTTTGTAATTCAGTTCAAGTGTAACGGTTTTTACATTCCCTCTATAAGTGACACCTTATGAGAAGTGTCCTTTTCTGTGTGACTTATTTCACTTAGAATCGTCTTACCTAAATCCACTCATCATGCTGCTACTAGCCTTATGACATTGATTTCATGGCTGAGTGATATTCCATTGTACATAAGGACCACAACTTTTTTATCCATTTTTCGCTTTCCTGGGATATTTAAGGTGGAAGGAAGTGGAGGTCCTTGTCAACAGAGCAGCCCTAAACTTTGGGGTGCTTGTGTCTTGCTGATTTTCAATTTTCCCACTTTATCCCCCCATGCGTGGAAGTGCCCTATGCTCTCTAAGCTGTGTTTTTTAGATGTTTCAGGACACACCGTACACTTCTCCAGAGTGGCTGTTGGCAATTTACATCCCGCCCATCAGTGTAGCAAGGCTCCCATTTCTCGATGGCCTGTCCTGCATTTCTGGTTTTGACACTTTTTTCAGCATGGCCCTTTTGACCGATGGGAAGCGAGACTTCTTTGTAGCGCTGATTTGCCTTTCCAGGTTGCTTGGTTGGCCAAAAAGGGCGTATGCGTTTTTTCCTGAATATATTCAGGAAGAAACGCATACGCCCTTTTTGGCCAAGGGCATCATTGTCAACGTTTTGCCGCTTTTCATGTGCTTTAAAGGCGATTCGAATCTACCTCCTGAAATCTGTTTCCTGCAATTCTGCCTTGATTTCAAATCCTCTTCTTTGCCTTCCCTCAATATATTTGTGGACGAGAGTTATCATTTATAACTCTGCAGGTTTGTGAATTGCAGTGCCCTGAACCTCCATTTTACAAGTCGCTTTTTTGGGAGCCGGCCGCAAAAGCGCAGGATGGCTTCAGGCCCTGTTCTGGTTCAGGGGGGCAGGCTGAGCCTGTGGTTAATTCTTCTTCCTGATGGGAAAATAGAGTGACCTGTGCCTGTCCCAACACCAAGAGCTAGTCTCTCATTGGTTCCCCGTCTTCCCGTTCATCCTCAGGACAAATTGCAACCTGTACGGAACAGGAGGTTAAAGGTGCTGATGCTCCAAGTAGGGAGATTGCTAGTAAAGTGGCTGGAATGGCGAACCCGAGCACAAGGAGATGAGAAATGAGGTGCGTTTTAGAAACCTTTCCCCATCACACGGTGTACCATCTTCTGGGTTTCTCATGCATGTTTTCGATGTAGGAAGATGCCCTTGAACCTGGAGATTTGGGACCCATGCGATGGGTAGCACGCAGTATTACTTTAAAGGGTCTGCGTTTGCTCACCCAACCTCACCAAACCTCTCAGCCCCAAGAGTGTCCACCCTTATGTCTCATCCAGCTGTGGGTCTAGATATGGTCAATCCAGGTTGCATCACAGCCCCTGAACGAATTGTGTAAGAATTTCTCTCTCTTTCCCTGTCTTTGTTTCATGGGTTTTTAAAAGTAATTTATTTTTATAATGGGGTTTAGCTGCTTTTCACGGCTGTGTTTAGGTCGCTTTACACCCACTTGACCCACTAACAGAGAGATATCAATACATAGGTTTTAAGATTATTACTAGTCAGATATATTCTTGTGCGGTGAATCGGGCGTGTTGAGTCCAGTTCTCTGAGCAAGGAGTAGGTCTTGTCTGTTACATATTGGGTTTATGGAACGGTATCTGAGCTAATTTGAAACTCTTGTTTTATGTATCACCCCACCTCACCTTTCCCGTTAAGCAGCCATAGTGTGTTTTCTGCATGTGTGACTCTGTTCTGTTTTGTAATTCAGTTCAAGTGTAACGGTTTTTACATTCCCTCTATAAGTGACACCTTATGAGAAGTGTCCTTTTCTGTGTGACTTATTTCACTTAGAATCGTCTTACCTAAATCCACTCATCATGCTGCTACTAGCCTTATGACATTGATTTCATGGCTGAGTGATATTCCATTGTACATAAGGACCACAACTTTTTTATCCATTTTTCGCTTTCCTGGGATATTTAAGGTGGAAGGAAGTGGAGGTCCTTGTCAACAGAGCAGCCCTAAACTTTGGGGTGCTTGTGTCTTGCTGATTTTCAATTTTCCCACTTTATCCCCCCATGCGTGGAAGTGCCCTATGCTCTCTAAGCTGTGTTTTTTAGATGTTTCAGGACACACCGTACACTTCTCCAGAGTGGCTGTTGGCAATTTACATCCCGCCCATCAGTGTAGCAAGGCTCCCATTTCTCGATGGCCTGTCCTGCATTTCTGGTTTTGACACTTTTTTCAGCATGGCCCTTTTGACCGATGGGAAGCGAGACTTCTTTGTAGCGCTGATTTGCCTTTCCAGGTTGCCTGGTTGGCCAAAAAGGGCGTATGCGTTTTTTCCTGAATATATTCAGGAAAAAACGCATACGCCCTTTTTGGCCAAGGGCATCATTGTCAACGTTTTGCCGCTTTTCATGTGCTTTAAAGGCGATTCGAATCTACCTCCTGAAATCTGTTTCCTGCAATTCTGCCTTGATTTCAAATCCTCTTCTTTGCCTTCCCTCAATATATTTGTGGACGAGAGTTATCATTTATAACTCTGCAGGTTTGTGAATTGCAGTGCCCTGAAGCTCCATTTTACAAGTCGCTTTTTTGGGAGCCGGCCGCAAAAGCGCAGGATGGCTTCAGGCCCTGTTCTGGTTCAGGGGGGCAGGCTGAGCCTGTGGTTAATTCTTCTTCCTGATGGGAAAATAGAGTGACCTGTGCCTGTCCCAACACCAAGAGCTAGTCTCTCATTGGTTCCCCGTCTTCCCGTTCATCCTCAGGACAAATTGCAACCTGTACGGAACAGGAGGTTAAAGGTGCTGATGCTCCAAGTAGGGAGATTGCTAGTAAAGTGGCTGGAATGGCGAACCCGAGCACAAGGAGATGAGAAATGAGGTGCGTTTTAGAAACCTTTCCCCATCACACGGTGTACCATCTTCTGGGTTTCTCATGCATGTTTTCGATGTAGGAAGATGCCCTTGAACCTGGAGATTTGGGACCCATGCGATGGGTAGCACGCAGTATTACTTTAAAGGGTCTGCGTTTGCTCACCCAACCTCACCAAACCTCTCAGCCCCAAGAGTGTCCACCCTTATGTCTCATCCAGCTGTGGGTCTAGATATGGTCAATCCAGGTTGCATCACAGCCCCTGAACGAATTGTGTAAGAATTTCTCTCTCTTTCCCTGTCTTTGTTTCATGGGTTTTTAAAAGTAATTTATTTTTATAATGGGGTTTAGCTGCTTTTCACGGCTGTGTTTAGGCCGCTTTACACCCACTTGACCCACTAACAGAGAGATATCAATACATAGGTTTTAAGATTATTACTAGTCAGATATATTCTTGTGCGGTGAATCGGGCGTGTTGAGTCCAGTTCTCTGAGCAAGGAGTAGGTCTTGTCTGTTACATATTGGGTTTATGGAACGGTATCTGAGCTAATTTGAAACTCTTGTTTTATGTATCACCCCACCTCACCTTTCCCGTTAAGCAGCCATAGTGTGTTTTCTGCATGTGTGACTCTGTTCTGTTTTGTAATTCAGTTCAAGTGTAACGGTTTTTACATTCCCTCTATAAGTGACACCTTATGAGAAGTGTCCTTTTCTGTGTGACTTATTTCACTTAGAATCGTCTTACCTAAATCCACTCATCATGCTGCTACTAGCCTTATGACATTGATTTCATGGCTGAGTGATATTCCATTGTACATAAGGACCACAACTTTTTTATCCATTTTTCGCTTTCCTGGGATATTTAAGGTGGAAGGAAGTGGAGGTCCTTGTCAACAGAGCAGCCCTAAACTTTGGGGTGCTTGTGTCTTGCTGATTTTCAATTTTCCCACTTTATCCCCCCATGCGTGGAAGTGCCCTATGCTCTCTAAGCTGTGTTTTTTAGATGTTTCAGGACACACCGTACACTTCTCCAGAGTGGCTGTTGGCAATTTACATCCCGCCCATCAGTGTAGCAAGGCTCCCATTTCTCCATGGCCTGTCCTGCATTTCTGGTTTTGACACTTTTTTCAGCATGGCCCTTTTGACCTATGGGAAGCGAGACTTCTTTGTAGCGCTGATTTGCCTTTCCAGGTTGCTTGGTTGGCCAAAAAGGGCGTATGCGTTTTTTCCTGAATATATTCAGGAAAAAACGCATACGCCCTTTTTGGCCAAGGGCATCATTGTCAACGTTTTGCCGCTTTTCATGTGCTTTAAAGGCGATTCGAATCTACCTCCTGAAATCTGTTTCCTGCAATTCTGCCTTGATTTCAAATCCTCTTCTTTGCCTTCCCTCAATATATTTGTGGACGAGAGTTATGATTTATATCTCTGCATGTTTGTGAATTGCAGTGCCCTGAAGCTCCATTTTACAAGTCGGTTTTTTGGGAGCTGGCCGCAAAAGCGCAGGATGGCTTCAGGCCCTGTTCTGGTTCAGGGGGGCAGGCTGAGTCTGTGGTTAATTCTTCTTCCTGATGGGAAAATAGAGTGGCCTGTGCCTGTCCCAACACCAAGAGCTAGTCTCTCATTGGTTCCCCGTCTTCCCGTTCATCCTCAGGACAAATTGCAACCTGTACGGAACAGGAGGTTAAAGGTGCTGATGCTCCAAGTAGGGAGATTGCTAGTAAAGTGGCTGGAATGGCGAACCCGAGCACAAGGAGATGAGAAATGAGGTGCGTTTTAGAAACCTTTCCCCATCACACGGTGTACCATCTTCTGGGTTTCTCATGCATGTTTTCGATGTAGGAAGATGCCCTTGAACCTGGAGATTTGGGACCCATGCGATGGGTAGCACGCAGTATTACTTTAAAGGGTCTGCGTTTGCTCACCCAACCTCACCAAACCTCTCAGCCCCAAGAGTGTCCACCCTTATGTCTCATCCAGCTGTGGGTCTAGATATGGTCAATCCAGGTTGCATCACAGCCCCTGAACGAATTGTGTAAGAATTTCTCTCTCTTTCCCTGTCTTTGTTTCATGGGTTTTTAAAAGTAATTTATTTTTATAATGGGGTTTAGCTGCTTTTCACGGCTGTGTTTAGGCCGCTTTACACCCACTTGACCCACTAACAGAGAGATATCAATACATAGGTTTTAAGATTATTACTAGTCAGATATATTCTTGTGCGGTGAATCGGGCGTGTTGAGTCCAGTTCTCTGAGCAAGGAGTAGGTCTTGTCTGTTACATATTGGGTTTATGGAACGGTATCTGAGCTAATTTGAAACTCTTGTTTTATGTATCACCCCACCTCACCTTTCCCGTTAAGCAGCCATAGTGTGTTTTCTGCATGTGTGACTCTGTTCTGTTTTGTAATTCAGTTCAAGTGTAACGGTTTTTACATTCCCTCTATAAGTGACACCTTATGAGAAGTGTCCTTTTCTGTGTGACTTATTTCACTTAGAATCGTCTTACCTAAATCCACTCATCATGCTGCTACTAGCCTTATGACATTGATTTCATGGCTGAGTGATATTCCATTGTACATAAGGACCACAACTTTTTTATCCATTTTTCGCTTTCCTGGGATATTTAAGGTGGAAGGAAGTGGAGGTCCTTGTCAACAGAGCAGCCCTAAACTTTGGGGTGCTTGTGTCTTGCTGATTTTCAATTTTCCCACTTTATCCCCCCATGCGTGGAAGTGCCCTATGCTCTCTAAGCTGTGTTTTTTAGATGTTTCAGGACACACCGTACACTTCTCCAGAGTGGCTGTTGGCAATTTACATCCCGCCCATCAGTGTAGCAAGGCTCCCATTTCTCCATGGCCTGTCCTGCATTTCTGGTTTTGACACTTTTTTCAGCATGGCCCTTTTGACCGATGGGAAGCGAGACTTCTTTGTAGCGCTGATTTGCCTTTCCAGGTTGCTTGGTTGGCCAAAAAGGGCGTATGCGTTTTTTCCTGAATATATTCAGGAAAAAACGCATACGCCCTTTTTGGCCAAGGGCATCATTGTCAACGTTTTGCCGCTTTTCATGTGCTTTAAAGGCGATTCGAATCTACCTCCTGAAATCTGTTTCCTGCAATTCTGCCTTGATTTCAAATCCTCTTCTTTGCCTTCCCTCAATATATTTGTGGACGAGAGTTATCATTTATAACTCTGCAGGTTTGTGAATTGCAGTGCCCTGAAGCTCCATTTTACAAGTCGCTTTTTTGGGAGCCGGCCGCAAAAGCGCAGGATGGCTTCAGGCCCTGTTCTGGTTCAGGGGGGCAGGCTGAGCCTGTGGTTAATTCTTCTTCCTGATGGGAAAATAGAGTGACCTGTGCCTGTCCCAACACCAAGAGCTAGTCTCTCATTGGTTCCCCGTCTTCCCGTTCATCCTCAGGACAAATTGCAACCTGTACGGAACAGGAGGTTAAAGGTGCTGATGCTCCAAGTAGGGAGATTGCTAGTAAAGTGGCTGGAATGGCGAACCCGAGCACAAGGAGATGAGAAATGAGGTGCGTTTTAGAAACCTTTCCCCATCACACGGTGTACCATCTTCTGGGTTTCTCATGCATGTTTTCGATGTAGGAAGATGCCCTTGAACCTGGAGATTTGGGACCCATGCGATGGGTAGCACGCAGTATTACTTTAAAGGGTCTGCGTTTGCTCACCCAACCTCACCAAACCCCTCAGCCCCAAGAGTGTCCACCCTTATGTCTCATCCAGCTGTGGGTCTAGATATGGTCAATCCAGGTTGCATCACAGCCCCTGAACGAATTGTGTAAGAATTTCTCTCTCTTTCCTTGTCTTTGTTTCATGGGTTTTTAAAAGTAATTTATTTTTATAATGGGGTTTAGCTGCTTTTCACGGCTGTGTTTAGGCCGCTTTACACCCACTTGACACACTAACAGAGAGATATCAATACATAGGTTTTAAGATTATTACTAGTCAGATATATTCTTGTGCGGTGAATCGGGCGTGTTGAGTCCAGTTCTCTGAGCAAGGAGTAGGTCTTGTCTATTCCATATTGGGTTTATGGAACGGTATCTGAGCTAATTTGAAACTCTTGTTTTATGTATCACCCCACCTCAACTTTCCCGTTAAGCAGCCATAGTGTGTTTTCTGCATGTGTGACTCTGTTCTGTTTTGTAATTCAGTTCAAGTGTAACGGTTTTTACATTCCCTCTATAAGTGACACCTTATGAGAAGTGTCCTTTTCTGTGTGACTTATTTCACTTAGAATCGTCTTACCTAAATCCACTCATCATGCTGCTACTAGCCTTATGACATTGATTTCATGGCTGAGTGATATTCCATTGTACATAAGGACCACAACTTTTTTATCCATTTTTCGCTTTCCTGGGATATTTAAGGTGGAAGGAAGTGGAGGTCCTTGTCAACAGAGCAGCCCTAAACTTTGGGGTGCTTGTGTCTTGCTGATTTTCAATTTTCCCACTTTATCCCCCCATGCGTGGAAGTGCCCTATGCTCTCTAAGCTGTGTTTTTTAGATGTTTCAGGACACACCGTACACTTCTCCAGAGTGGCTGTTGGCAATTTACATCCCGCCCATCAGTGTAGCAAGGCTCCCATTTCTCCATGGCCTGTCCTGCATTTCTGGTTTTGACACTTTTTTCAGCATGGCCCTTTTGACCGATGGGAAGCGAGACTTCTTTGTAGCGCTGATTTGCCTTTCCAGGTTGCTTGGTTGGCCAAAAAGGGCGTATGCGTTTTTTCCTGAATATATTCAGGAAAAAACGCATACGCCCTTTTTGGCCAAGGGCATCATTGTCAACGTTTTGCCGCTTTTCATGTGCTTTAAAGGCGATTCGAATCTACCTCCTGAAATCTGTTTCCTGCAATTCTGCCTTGATTTCAAATCCTCTTCTTTGCCTTCCCTCAATATATTTGTGGACGAGAGTTATCATTTATAACTCTGCAGGTTTGTGAATTGCAGTGCCCTGAAGCTCCATTTTACAATTCGCTTTTTTGGGAGCCGGCCGCAAAAGCGCAGGATGGCTTCAGGCCCTGTTCTGGTTCAGGGGGGCAGGCTGAGCCTGTGGTTAATTCTTCTTCCTGATGGGAAAATAGAGTGACCTGTGCCTGTCCCAACACCAAGAGCTAGTCTCTCATTGGTTCCCCGTCTTCCCGTTCATCCTCAGGACAAATTGCAACCTGTACGGAACAGGAGGTTAAAGGTGCTGATGCTCCAAGTCGGGAGATTGCTAGTAAAGTGGCTGGAATGGCGAACCCGAGCACAAGGAGATGAGAAATGAGGTGCGTTTTAGAAACCTTTCCCCATCACACGGTGTACCATCTTCTGGGTTTCTCATGCATGTTTTCGATGTAGGAAGATGCCCTTGAACCTGGAGATTTGGGACCCATGCGATGGGTAGCACGCAGTATTACTTTAAAGGGTCTGCGTTTGCTCACCCAACCTCACCAAACCCCTCAGCCCCAAGAGTGTCCACCCTTATGTCTCATCCAGCTGTGGGTCTAGATATGGTCAATCCAGGTTGCATCACAGCCCCTGAACGAATTGTGTAAGAATTTCTCTCTCTTTCCCTGTCTTTGTTTCATGGGTTTTTAAAAGTAATTTATTTTTATAATGGGGTTTAGCTGCTTTTCACGGCTGTGTTTAGGCCGCTTTACACCCACTTGACCCACTAACAGAGAGATATCAATACATAGGTTTTAAGATTATTACTAGTCAGATATATTCTTGTGCGGTGAATCGGGCGTGTTGAGTCCAGTTCTCTGAGCAAGGAGTAGGTCTTGTCTATTCCATATTGGGTTTATGGATCGGTATCTGAGCTAATTTGAAACTCTTGTTTTATGTATCACCCCACCTCACCTTTCCCGTTAAGCAGCCATAGTGTGTTTTCTGCATGTGTGACTCTGTTCTGTTTTGTAATTCAGTTCAAGTGTAACGGTTTTTACATTCCCTCTATAAGTGACACCTTATGAGAAGTGTCCTTTTCTGTGTGACTTATTTCACTTAGAATCGTCTTACCTAAATCCACTCATCATGCTGCTACTAGCCTTATGACATTGATTTCATGGCTGAGTGATATTCCATTGTACATAAGGACCACAACTTTTTTATCCATTTTTCGCTTTCCTGGGATATTTAAGGTGGAAGGAAGTGGAGGTCCTTGTCAACAGAGCAGCCCTAAACTTTGGGGTGCTTGTGTCTTGCTGATTTTCAATTTTCCCACTTTATCCCCCCATGCGTGGAAGTGCCCTATGCTCTCTAAGCTGTGTTTTTTAGATGTTTCAGGACACACCGTACACTTCTCCAGAGTGGCTGTTGGCAATTTACATCCCGCCCATCAGTGTAGCAAGGCTCCCATTTCTCCATGGCCTGTCCTGCATTTCTGGTTTTGACACTTTTTTCAGCATGGCCCTTTTGACCGATGGGAAGCGAGACTTCTTTGTAGCGCTGATTTGCCTTTCCAGGTTGCTTGGTTGGCCAAAAAGGGCGTATGCGTTTTTTCCTGAATATATTCAGGAAAAAACGCATACGCCCTTTTTGGCCAAGGGCATCATTGTCAACGTTTTGCCGCTTTTCATGTGCTTTAAAGGCGATTCGAATCTACCTCCTGAAATCTGTTTCCTGCAATTCTGCCTTGATTTCAAATCCTCTTCTTTGCCTTCCCTCAATATATTTGTGGACGAGAGTTATCATTTATAACTCTGCAGGTTTGTGAATTGCAGTGCCCTGAAGCTCCATTTTACAATTCGCTTTTTTGGGAGCCGGCCGCAAAAGCGCAGGATGGCTTCAGGCCCTGTTCTGGTTCAGGGGGGCAGGCTGAGCCTGTGGTTAATTCTTCTTCCTGATGGGAAAATAGAGTGACCTGTGCCTGTCCCAACACCAAGAGCTAGTCTCTCATTGGTTCCCCGTCTTCCCGTTCATCCTCAGGACAAATTGCAACCTGTACGGAACAGGAGGTTAAAGGTGCTGATGCTCCAAGTCGGGAGATTGCTAGTAAAGTGGCTGGAATGGCGAACCCGAGCACAAGGAGATGAGAAATGAGGTGCGTTTTAGAAACCTTTCCCCATCACACGGTGTACCATCTTCTGGGTTTCTCATGCATGTTTTCGATGTAGGAAGATGCCCTTGAACCTGGAGATTTGGGACCCATGCGATGGGTAGCACGCAGTATTACTTTAAAGGGTCTGCGTTTGCTCACCCAACCTCACCAAACCCCTCAGCCCCAAGAGTGTCCACCCTTATGTCTCATCCAGCTGTGGGTCTAGATATGGTCAATCCAGGTTGCATCACAGCCCCTGAACGAATTGTGTAAGAATTTCTCTCTCTTTCCCTGTCTTTGTTTCATGGGTTTTTAAAAGTAATTTATTTTTATAATGGGGTTTAGCTGCTTTTCACGGCTGTGTTTAGGCCGCTTTACACCCACTTGACCCACTAACAGAGAGATATCAATACATAGGTTTTAAGATTATTACTAGTCAGATATATTCTTGTGCGGTGAATCGGGCGTGTTGAGTCCAGTTCTCTGAGCAAGGAGTAGGTCTTGTCTATTCCATATTGGGTTTATGGATCGGTATCTGAGCTAATTTGAAACTCTTGTTTTATGTATCACCCCACCTCACCTTTCCCGTTAAGCAGCCATAGTGTGTTTTCTGCATGTGTGACTCTGTTCTGTTTTGTAATTCAGTTCAAGTGTAACGGTTTTTACATTCCCTCTATAAGTGACACCTTATGAGAAGTGTCCTTTTCTGTGTGACTTATTTCACTTAGAATCGTCTTACCTAAATCCACTCATCATGCTGCTACTAGCCTTATGACATTGATTTCATGGCTGAGTGATATTCCATTGTACATAAGGACCACAACTTTTTTATCCATTTTTCGCTTTCCTGGGATATTTAAGGTGGAAGGAAGTGGAGGTCCTTGTCAACAGAGCAGCCCTAAACTTTGGGGTGCTTGTGTCTTGCTGATTTTCAATTTTCCCACTTTATCCCCCCATGCGTGGAAGTGCCCTATGCTCTCTAAGCTGTGTTTTTTAGATGTTTCAGGACACACCGTACACTTCTCCAGAGTGGCTGTTGGCAATTTACATCCCGCCCATCAGTGTAGCAAGGCTCCCATTTCTCCATGGCCTGTCCTGCATTTCTGGTTTTGACACTTTTTTCAGCATGGCCCTTTTGACCGATGGGAAGCGAGACTTCTTTGTAGCGCTGATTTGCCTTTCCAGGTTGCTTGGTTGGCCAAAAAGGGCGTATGCGTTTTTTCCTGAATATATTCAGGAAAAAACGCATACGCCCTTTTTGGCCAAGGGCATCATTGTCAACGTTTTGCCGCTTTTCATGTGCTTTAAAGGCGATTCGAATCTACCTCCTGAAATCTGTTTCCTGCAATTCTGCCTTGATTTCAAATCCTCTTCTTTGCCTTCCCTCAATATATTTGTGGACGAGAGTTATCATTTATAACTCTGCAGGTTTGTGAATTGCAGTGCCCTGAAGCTCCATTTTACAAGTCGCTTTTTTGGGAGCCGGCCGCAAAAGCGCAGAATGGCTTCAGGCCCTGTTCTGGTTCAGGGGGGCAGGCTGAGCCTGTGGTTAATTCTTCTTCCTGATGGGAAAATAGAGTGACCTGTGCCTGTCCCAACACCAAGAGCTAGTCTCTCATTGGTTCCCCGTCTTCCCGTTCATCCTCAGGACAAATTGCAACCTGTACGGAACAGGAGGTTAAAGGTGCTGATGCTCCAAGTAGGGAGATTGCTAGTAAAGTGGCTGGAATGGCGAACCCGAGCACAAGGAGATGAGAAATGAGGTGCGTTTTAGAAACCTTTCCCCATCACACGGTGTACCATCTTCTGGGTTTCTCATGCATGTTTTCGATGTAGGAAGATGCCCTTGAACCTGGAGATTTGGGACCCATGCGATGGGTAGCACGCAGTATTACTTTAAAGGGTCTGCGTTTGCTCACCCAACCTCACCAAACCCCTCAGCCCCAAGAGTGTCCACCCTTATGTCTCATCCAGCTGTGGGTCTAGATATGGTCAATCCAGGTTGCATCACAGCCCCTGAACGAATTGTGTAAGAATTTCTCTCTCTTTCCCTGTCTTTGTTTCATGGGTTTTTAAAAGTAATTTATTTTTATAATGGGGTTTAGCTGCTTTTCACGGCTGTGTTTAGGCCGCTTTACACCCACTTGACCCACTAACAGAGAGATATCAATACATAGGTTTTAAGATTATTACTAGTCAGATATATTCTTGTGCGGTGAATCGGGCGTGTTGAGTCCAGTTCTCTGAGCAAGGAGTAGGTCTTGTCTATTCCATATTGGGTTTATGGAACGGTATCTGAGCTAATTTGAAACTCTTGTTTTATGTATCACCCCACCTCACCTTTCCCGTTAAGCAGCCATAGTGTGTTTTCTGCATGTGTGACTCTGTTCTGTTTTGTAATTCAGTTCAAGTGTAACGGTTTTTACATTCCCTCTATAAGTGACACCTTATGAGAAGTGTCCTTTTCTGTGTGACTTATTTCACTTAGAATCGTCTTACCTAAATCCACTCATCATGCTGCTACTAGCCTTATGACATTGATTTCATGGCTGAGTGATATTCCATTGTACATAAGGACCACAACTTTTTTATCCATTTTTCGCTTTCCTGGGATATTTAAGGTGGAAGGAAGTGGAGGTCCTTGTCAACAGAGCAGCCCTAAACTTTGGGGTGCTTGTGTCTTGCTGATTTTCAATTTTCCCACTTTATCCCCCCATGCGTGGAAGTGCCCTATGCTCTCTAAGCTGTGTTTTTTAGATGTTTCAGGACACACCGTACACTTCTCCAGAGTGGCTGTTGGCAATTTACATCCCGCCCATCAGTGTAGCAAGGCTCCCATTTCTCCATGGCCTGTCCTGCATTTCTGGTTTTGACACTTTTTTCAGCATGGCCCTTTTGACCGATGGGAAGCGAGACTTCTTTGTAGCGCTGATTTGCCTTTCCAGGTTGCTTGGTTGGCCAAAAAGGGCGTATGCGTTTTTTCCTGAATATATTCAGGAAAAAACGCATACGCCCTTTTTGGCCAAGGGCATCATTGTCAACGTTTTGCCGCTTTTCATGTGCTTTAAAGGCGATTCGAATCTACCTCCTGAAATCTGTTTCCTGCAATTCTGCCTTGATTTCAAATCCTCTTCTTTGCCTTCCCTCAATATATTTGTGGACGAGAGTTATCATTTATAACTCTGCAGGTTTGTGAATTGCAGTGCCCTGAAGCTCCATTTTACAAGTCGCTTTTTTGGGAGCCGGCCGCAAAAGCGCAGGATGGCTTCAGGCCCTGTTCTGGTTCAGGGGGGCAGGCTGAGCCTGTGGTTAATTCTTCTTCCTGATGGGAAAATAGAGTGACCTGTGCCTGTCCCAACACCAAGAGCTAGTCTCTCATTGGTTCCCCGTCTTCCCGTTCATCCTCAGGACAAATTGCAACCTGTACGGAACAGGAGGTTAAAGGTGCTGATGCTCCAAGTAGGGAGATTGCTAGTAAAGTGGCTGGAATGGCGAACCCGAGCACAAGGAGATGAGAAATGAGGTGCGTTTTAGAAACCTTTCCCCATCACACGGTGTACCATCTTCTGGGTTTCTCATGCATGTTTTCGATGTAGGAAGATGCCCTTGAACCTGGAGATTTGGGACCCATGCGATGGGTAGCACGCAGTATTACTTTAAAGGGTCTGCGTTTGCTCACCCAACCTCACCAAACCCCTCAGCCCCAAGAGTGTCCACCCTTATGTCTCATCCAGCTGTGGGTCTAGATATGGTCAATCCAGGTTGCATCACAGCCCCTGAACGAATTGTGTAAGAATTTCTCTCTCTTTCCCTGTCTTTGTTTCATGGGTTTTTAAAAGTAATTTATTTTTATAATGGGGTTTAGCTGCTTTTCACGGCTGTGTTTAGGCCGCTTTACACCCACTTGACCCACTAACAGAGAGATATCAATACATAGGTTTTAAGATTATTACTAGTCAGATATATTCTTGTGCGGTGAATCGGGCGTGTTGAGTCCAGTTCTCTGAGCAAGGAGTAGGTCTTGTCTATTCCATATTGGGTTTATGGAACGGTATCTGAGCTAATTTGAAACTCTTGTTTTATGTATCACCCCACCTCACCTTTCCCGTTAAGCAGCCATAGTGTGTTTTCTGCATGTGTGACTCTGTTCTGTTTTGTAATTCAGTTCAAGTGTAACGGTTTTTACATTCCCTCTATAAGTGACACCTTATGAGAAGTGTCCTTTTCTGTGTGACTTATTTCACTTAGAATCGTCTTACCTAAATCCACTCATCATGCTGCTACTAGCCTTATGACATTGATTTCATGGCTGAGTGATATTCCATTGTACATAAGGACCACAACTTTTTTATCCATTTTTCGCTTTCCTGGGATATTTAAGGTGGAAGGAAGTGGAGGTCCTTGTCAACAGAGCAGCCCTAAACTTTGGGGTGCTTGTGTCTTGCTGATTTTCAATTTTCCCACTTTATCCCCCCATGCGTGGAAGTGCCCTATGCTCTCTAAGCTGTGTTTTTTAGATGTTTCAGGACACACCGTACACTTCTCCAGAGTGGCTGTTGGCAATTTACATCCCGCCCATCAGTGTAGCAAGGCTCCCATTTCTCCATGGCCTGTCCTGCATTTCTGGTTTTGACACTTTTTTCAGCATGGCCCTTTTGACCGATGGGAAGCGAGACTTCTTTGTAGCGCTGATTTGCCTTTCCAGGTTGCTTGGTTGGCCAAAAAGGGCGTATGCGTTTTTTCCTGAATATATTCAGGAAAAAACGCATACGCCCTTTTTGGCCAAGGGCATCATTGTCAACGTTTTGCCGCTTTTCATGTGCTTTAAAGGCGATTCGAATCTACCTCCTGAAATCTGTTTCCTGCAATTCTGCCTTGATTTCAAATCCTCTTCTTTGCCTTCCCTCAATATATTTGTGGACGAGAGTTATCATTTATAACTCTGCAGGTTTGTGAATTGCAGTGCCCTGAAGCTCCATTTTACAAGTCGCTTTTTTGGGAGCCGGCCGCAAAAGCTCAGGATGGCTTCAGGCCCTGTTCTGGTTCAGGGGGGCAGGCTGAGCCTGTGGTTAATTCTTCTTCCTGATGGGAAAATAGAGTGACCTGTGCCTGTCCCAACACCAAGAGCTAGTCTCTCATTGGTTCCCCGTCTTCCCGTTCATCCTCAGGACAAATTGCAACCTGTACGGAACAGGAGGTTAAAGGTGCTGATGCTCCAAGTAGGGAGATTGCTAGTAAAGTGGCTGGAATGGCGAACCCGAGCACAAGGAGATGAGAAATGAGGTGCGTTTTAGAAACCTTTCCCCATCACACGGTGTACCATCTTCTGGGTTTCTCATGCATGTTTTCGATGTAGGAAGATGCCCTTGAACCTGGAGATTTGGGACCCATGCGATGGGTAGCACGCAGTATTACTTTAAAGGGTCTGCGTTTGCTCACCCAACCTCACCAAACCCCTCAGCCCCAAGAGTGTCCACCCTTATGTCTCATCCAGCTGTGGGTCTAGATATGGTCAATCCAGGTTGCATCACAGCCCCTGAACGAATTGTGTAAGAATTTCTCTCTCTTTCCCTGTCTTTGTTTCATGGGTTTTTAAAAGTAATTTATTTTTATAATGGGGTTTAGCTGCTTTTCACGGCTGTGTTTAGGCCGCTTTACACCCACTTGACCCACTAACAGAGAGATATCAATACATAGGTTTTAAGATTATTACTAGTCAGATATATTCTTGTGCGGTGAATCGGGCGTGTTGAGTCCAGTTCTCTGAGCAAGGAGTAGGTCTTGTCTATTCCATATTGGGTTTATGGAACGGTATCTGAGCTAATTTGAAACTCTTGTTTTATGTATCACCCCACCTCACCTTTCCCGTTAAGCAGCCATAGTGTGTTTTCTGCATGTGTGACTCTGTTCTGTTTTGTAATTCAGTTCAAGTGTAACGGTTTTTACATTCCCTCTATAAGTGACACCTTATGAGAAGTGTCCTTTTCTGTGTGACTTATTTCACTTAGAATCGTCTTACCTAAATCCACTCATCATGCTGCTACTAGCCTTATGACATTGATTTCATGGCTGAGTGATATTCCATTGTACATAAGGACCACAACTTTTTTATCCATTTTTCGCTTTCCTGGGATATTTAAGGTGGAAGGAAGTGGAGGTCCTTGTCAACAGAGCAGCCCTAAACTTTGGGGTGCTTGTGTCTTGCTGATTTTCAATTTTCCCACTTTATCCCCCCATGCGTGGAAGTGCCCTATGCTCTCTAAGCTGTGTTTTTTAGATGTTTCAGGACACACCGTACACTTCTCCAGAGTGGCTGTTGGCAATTTACATCCCGCCCATCAGTGTAGCAAGGCTCCCATTTCTCCATGGCCTGTCCTGCATTTCTGGTTTTGACACTTTTTTCAGCATGGCCCTTTTGACCGATGGGAAGCGAGACTTCTTTGTAGCGCTGATTTGCCTTTCCAGGTTGCTTGGTTGGCCAAAAAGGGCGTATGCGTTTTTTCCTGAATATATTCAGGAAAAAACGCATACGCCCTTTTTGGCCAAGGGCATCATTGTCAACGTTTTGCCGCTTTTCATGTGCTTTAAAGGCGATTCGAATCTACCTCCTGAAATCTGTTTCCTGCAATTCTGCCTTGATTTCAAATCCTCTTCTTTGCCTTCCCTCAATATATTTGTGGACGAGAGTTATCATTTATAACTCTGCAGGTTTGTGAATTGCAGTGCCCTGAAGCTCCATTTTACAAGTCGCTTTTTTGGGAGCCGGCCGCAAAAGCGCAGGATGGCTTCAGGCCCTGTTCTGGTTCAGGGGGGCAGGCTGAGCCTGTGGTTAATTCTTCTTCCTGATGGGAAAATAGAGTGACCTGTGCCTGTCCCAACACCAAGAGCTAGTCTCTCATTGGTTCCCCGTCTTCCCGTTCATCCTCAGGACAAATTGCAACCTGTACGGAACAGGAGGTTAAAGGTGCTGATGCTCCAAGTAGGGAGATTGCTAGTAAAGTGGCTGGAATGGCGAACCCGAGCACAAGGAGATGAGAAATGAGGTGCGTTTTAGAAACCTTTCCCCATCACACGGTGTACCATCTTCTGGGTTTCTCATGCATGTTTTCGATGTAGGAAGATGCCCTTGAACCTGGAGATTTGGGACCCATGCGATGGGTAGCACGCAGTATTACTTTAAAGGGTCTGCGTTTGCTCACCCAACCTCACCAAACCCCTCAGCCCCAAGAGTGTCCACCCTTATGTCTCATCCAGCTGTGGGTCTAGATATGGTCAATCCAGGTTGCATCACAGCCCCTGAACGAATTGTGTAAGAATTTCTCTCTCTTTCCCTGTCTTTGTTTCATGGGTTTTTAAAAGTAATTTATTTTTATAATGGGGTTTAGCTGCTTTTCACGGCTGTGTTTAGGCCGCTTTACACCCACTTGACCCACTAACAGAGAGATATCAATACATAGGTTTTAAGATTATTACTAGTCAGATATATTCTTGTGCGGTGAATCGGGCGTGTTGAGTCCAGTTCTCTGAGCAAGGAGTAGGTCTTGTCTATTCCATATTGGGTTTATGGAACGGTATCTGAGCTAATTTGAAACTCTTGTTTTATGTATCACCCCACCTCACCTTTCCCGTTAAGCAGCCATAGTGTGTTTTCTGCATGTGTGACTCTGTTCTGTTTTGTAATTCAGTTCAAGTGTAACGGTTTTTACATTCCCTCTATAAGTGACACCTTATGAGAAGTGTCCTTTTCTGTGTGACTTATTTCACTTAGAATCGTCTTACCTAAATCCACTCATCATGCTGCTACTAGCCTTATGACATTGATTTCATGGCTGAGTGATATTCCATTGTACATAAGGACCACAACTTTTTTATCCATTTTTCGCTTTCCTGGGATATTTAAGGTGGAAGGAAGTGGAGGTCCTTGTCAACAGAGCAGCCCTAAACTTTGGGGTGCTTGTGTCTTGCTGATTTTCAATTTTCCCACTTTATCCCCCCATGCGTGGAAGTGCCCTATGCTCTCTAAGCTGTGTTTTTTAGATGTTTCAGGACACACCGTACACTTCTCCAGAGTGGCTGTTGGCAATTTACATCCCGCCCATCAGTGTAGCAAGGCTCCCATTTCTCCATGGCCTGTCCTGCATTTCTGGTTTTGACACTTTTTTCAGCATGGCCCTTTTGACCGATGGGAAGCGAGACTTCTTTGTAGCGCTGATTTGCCTTTCCAGGTTGCTTGGTTGGCCAAAAAGGGCGTATGCGTTTTTTCCTGAATATATTCAGGAAAAAACGCATACGCCCTTTTTGGCCAAGGGCATCATTGTCAACGTTTTGCCGCTTTTCATGTGCTTTAAAGGCGATTCGAATCTACCTCCTGAAATCTGTTTCCTGCAATTCTGCCTTGATTTCAAATCCTCTTCTTTGCCTTCCCTCAATATATTTGTGGACGAGAGTTATCATTTATAACTCTGCAGGTTTGTGAATTGCAGTGCCCTGAAGCTCCATTTTACAAGTCGCTTTTTTGGGAGCCGGCCGCAAAAGCGCAGGATGGCTTCAGGCCCTGTTCTGGTTCAGGGGGGCAGGCTGAGCCTGTGGTTAATTCTTCTTCCTGATGGGAAAATAGAGTGACCTGTGCCTGTCCCAACACCAAGAGCTAGTCTCTCATTGGTTCCCCGTCTTCCCGTTCATCCTCAGGACAAATTGCAACCTGTACGGAACAGGAGGTTAAAGGTGCTGATGCTCCAAGTAGGGAGATTGCTAGTAAAGTGGCTGGAATGGCGAACCCGAGCACAAGGAGATGAGAAATGAGGTGCGTTTTAGAAACCTTTCCCCATCACACGGTGTACCATCTTCTGGGTTTCTCATGCATGTTTTCGATGTAGGAAGATGCCCTTGAACCTGGAGATTTGGGACCCATGCGATGGGTAGCACGCAGTATTACTTTAAAGGGTCTGCGTTTGCTCACCCAACCTCACCAAACCCCTCAGCCCCAAGAGTGTCCACCCTTATGTCTCATCCAGCTGTGGGTCTAGATATGGTCAATCCAGGTTGCATCACAGCCCCTGAACGAATTGTGTAAGAATTTCTCTCTCTTTCCCTGTCTTTGTTTCATGGGTTTTTAAAAGTAATTTATTTTTATAATGGGGTTTAGCTGCTTTTCACGGCTGTGTTTAGGCCGCTTTACACCCACTTGACCCACTAACAGAGAGATATCAATACATAGGTTTTAAGATTATTACTAGTCAGATATATTCTTGTGCGGTGAATCGGGCGTGTTGAGTCCAGTTCTCTGAGCAAGGAGTAGGTCTTGTCTATTCCATATTGGGTTTATGGAACGGTATCTGAGCTAATTTGAAACTCTTGTTTTATGTATCACCCCACCTCACCTTTCCCGTTAAGCAGCCATAGTGTGTTTTCTGCATGTGTGACTCTGTTCTGTTTTGTAATTCAGTTCAAGTGTAACGGTTTTTACATTCCCTCTATAAGTGACACCTTATGAGAAGTGTCCTTTTCTGTGTGACTTATTTCACTTAGAATCGTCTTACCTAAATCCACTCATCATGCTGCTACTAGCCTTATGACATTGATTTCATGGCTGAGTGATATTCCATTGTACATAAGGACCACAACTTTTTTATCCATTTTTCGCTTTCCTGGGATATTTAAGGTGGAAGGAAGTGGAGGTCCTTGTCAACAGAGCAGCCCTAAACTTTGGGGTGCTTGTGTCTTGCTGATTTTCAATTTTCCCACTTTATCCCCCCATGCGTGGAAGTGCCCTATGCTCTCTAAGCTGTGTTTTTTAGATGTTTCAGGACACACCGTACACTTCTCCAGAGTGGCTGTTGGCAATTTACATCCCGCCCATCAGTGTAGCAAGGCTCCCATTTCTCCATGGCCTGTCCTGCATTTCTGGTTTTGACACTTTTTTCAGCATGGCCCTTTTGACCGATGGGAAGCGAGACTTCTTTGTAGCGCTGATTTGCCTTTCCAGGTTGCTTGGTTGGCCAAAAAGGGCGTATGCGTTTTTTCCTGAATATATTCAGGAAAAAACGCATACGCCCTTTTTGGCCAAGGGCATCATTGTCAACGTTTTGCCGCTTTTCATGTGCTTTAAAGGCGATTCGAATCTACCTCCTGAAATCTGTTTCCTGCAATTCTGCCTTGATTTCAAATCCTCTTCTTTGCCTTCCCTCAATATATTTGTGGACGAGAGTTATCATTTATAACTCTGCAGGTTTGTGAATTGCAGTGCCCTGAAGCTCCATTTTACAAGTCGCTTTTTTGGGAGCCGGCCGCAAAAGCGCAGGATGGCTTCAGGCCCTGTTCTGGTTCAGGGGGGCAGGCTGAGCCTGTGGTTAATTCTTCTTCCTGATGGGAAAATAGAGTGACCTGTGCCTGTCCCAACACCAAGAGCTAGTCTCTCATTGGTTCCCCGTCTTCCCGTTCATCCTCAGGACAAATTGCAACCTGTACGGAACAGGAGGTTAAAGGTGCTGATGCTCCAAGTAGGGAGATTGCTAGTAAAGTGGCTGGAATGGCGAACCCGAGCACAAGGAGATGAGAAATGAGGTGCGTTTTAGAAACCTTTCCCCATCACACGGTGTACCATCTTCTGGGTTTCTCATGCATGTTTTCGATGTAGGAAGATGCCCTTGAACCTGGAGATTTGGGACCCATGCGATGGGTAGCACGCAGTATTACTTTAAAGGGTCTGCGTTTGCTCACCCAACCTCACCAAACCTCTCAGCCCCAAGAGTGTCCACCCTTATGTCTCATCCAGCTGTGGGTCTAGATATGGTCAATCCAGGTTGCATCACAGCCCCTGAACGAATTGTGTAAGAATTTCTCTCTCTTTCCCTGTCTTTGTTTCATGGGTTTTTAAAAGTAATTTATTTTTATAATGGGGTTTAGCTGCTTTTCACGGCTGTGTTTAGGCCGCTTTACACCCACTTGACCCACTAACAGAGAGATATCAATACATAGGTTTTAAGATTATTACTAGTCAGATATATTCTTGTGCGGTGAATCGGGCGTGTTGAGTCCAGTTCTCTGAGCAAGGAGTAGGTCTTGTCTGTTACATATTGGGTTTATGGAACGGTATCTGAGCTAATTTGAAACTCTTGTTTTATGTATCACCCCACCTCACCTTTCCCGTTAAGCAGCCATAGTGTGTTTTCTGCATGTGTGACTCTGTTCTGTTTTGTAATTCAGTTCAAGTGTAACGGTTTTTACATTCCCTCTATAAGTGACACCTTATGAGAAGTGTCCTTTTCTGTGTGACTTATTTCACTTAGAATCGTCTTACCTAAATCCACTCATCATGCTGCTACTAGCCTTATGACATTGATTTCATGGCTGAGTGATATTCCATTGTACATAAGGACCACAACTTTTTTATCCATTTTTCGCTTTCCTGGGATATTTAAGGTGGAAGGAAGTGGAGGTCCTTGTCAACAGAGCAGCCCTAAACTTTGGGGTGCTTGTGTCTTGCTGATTTTCAATTTTCCCGCTTTATCCCCCCATGCGTGGAAGTGCCCTATGCTCTCTAAGCTGTGTTTTTTAGATGTTTCAGGACACACCGTACACTTCTCCAGAGTGGCTGTTGGCAATTTACATCCCGCCCATCAGTGTAGCAAGGCTCCCATTTCTCCATGGCCTGTCCTGCATTTCTGGTTTTGACACTTTTTTCAGCATGGCCCTTTTGACCGATGGGAAGCGAGACTTCTTTGTAGCGCTGATTTGCCTTTCCAGGTTGCTTGGTTGGCCAAAAAGGGCGTATGCGTTTTTTCCTGAATATATTCAGGAAAAAACGCATACGCCCTTTTTGGCCAAGGGCATCATTGTCAACGTTTTGCCGCTTTTCATGTGCTTTAAAGGCGATTCGAATCTACCTCCTGAAATCTGTTTCCTGCAATTCTGCCTTGATTTCAAATCCTCTTCTTTGCCTTCCCTCAATATATTTGTGGACGAGAGTTATCATTTATAACTCTGCAGGTTTGTGAATTGCAGTGCCCTGAAGCTCCATTTTACAAGTCGCTTTTTTGGGAGCCGGCCGCAAAAGCGCAGGATGGCTTCAGGCCCTGTTCTGGTTCAGGGGGGCAGGCTGAGCCTGTGGTTAATTCTTCTTCCTGATGGGAAAATAGAGTGACCTGTGCCTGTCCCAACACCAAGAGCTAGTCTCTCATTGGTTCCCCGTCTTCCCGTTCATCCTCAGGACAAATTGCAACCTGTACGGAACAGGAGGTTAAAGGTGCTGATGCTCCAAGTAGGGAGATTGCTAGTAAAGTGGCTGGAATGGCGAACCCGAGCACAAGGAGATGAGAAATGAGGTGCGTTTTAGAAACCTTTCCCCATCACACGGTGTACCATCTTCTGGGTTTCTCATGCATGTTTTCGATGTAGGAAGATGCCCTTGAACCTGGAGATTTGGGACCCATGCGATGGGTAGCACGCAGTATTACTTTAAAGGGTCTGCGTTTGCTCACCCAACCTCACCAAACCCCTCAGCCCCAAGAGTGTCCACCCTTATGTCTCATCCAGCTGTGGGTCTAGATATGGTCAATCCAGGTTGCATCACAGCCCCTGAACGAATTGTGTAAGAATTTCTCTCTCTTTCCCTGTCTTTGTTTCATGGGTTTTTAAAAGTAATTTATTTTTATAATGGGGTTTAGCTGCTTTTCACGGCTGTGTTTAGGCCGCTTTACACCCACTTGACCCACTAACAGAGAGATATCAATACATAGGTTTTAAGATTATTACTAGTCAGATATATTCTTGTGCGGTGAATCGGGCGTGTTGAGTCCAGTTCTCTGAGCAAGGAGTAGGTCTTGTCTATTCCATATTGGGTTTATGGAACGGTATCTGAGCTAATTTGAAACTCTTGTTTTATGTATCACCCCACCTCACCTTTCCCGTTAAGCAGCCATAGTGTGTTTTCTGCATGTGTGACTCTGTTCTGTTTTGTAATTCAGTTCAAGTGTAACGGTTTTTACATTCCCTCTATAAGTGACACCTTATGAGAAGTGTCCTTTTCTGTGTGACTTATTTCACTTAGAATCGTCTTACCTAAATCCACTCATCATGCTGCTACTAGCCTTATGACATTGATTTCATGGCTGAGTGATATTCCATTGTACATAAGGACCACAACTTTTTTATCCATTTTTCGCTTTCCTGGGATATTTAAGGTGGAAGGAAGTGGAGGTCCTTGTCAACAGAGCAGCCCTAAACTTTGGGGTGCTTGTGTCTTGCTGATTTTCAATTTTCCCACTTTATCCCCCCATGCGTGGAAGTGCCCTATGCTCTCTAAGCTGTGTTTTTTAGATGTTTCAGGACACACCGTACACTTCTCCAGAGTGGCTGTTGGCAATTTACATCCCGCCCATCAGTGTAGCAAGGCTCCCATTTCTCCATGGCCTGTCCTGCATTTCTGGTTTTGACACTTTTTTCAGCATGGCCCTTTTGACCGATGGGAAGCGAGACTTCTTTGTAGCGCTGATTTGCCTTTCCAGGTTGCTTGGTTGGCCAAAAAGGGCGTATGCGTTTTTTCCTGAATATATTCAGGAAAAAACGCATACGCCCTTTTTGGCCAAGGGCATCATTGTCAACGTTTTGCCGCTTTTCATGTGCTTTAAAGGCGATTCGAATCTACCTCCTGAAATCTGTTTCCTGCAATTCTGCCTTGATTTCAAATCCTCTTCTTTGCCTTCCCTCAATATATTTGTGGACGAGAGTTATCATTTATAACTCTGCAGGTTTGTGAATTGCAGTGCCCTGAAGCTCCATTTTACAAGTCGGTTTTTTGGGAGCCGGCCGCAAAAGCGCAGGATGGCTTCAGGCCCTGTTCTGGTTCAGGGGGGCAGGCTGAGCCTGTGGTTAATTCTTCTTCCTGATGGGAAAATAGAGTGACCTGTGCCTGTCCCAACACCAAGAGCTAGTCTCTCATTGGTTCCCCGTCTTCCCGTTCATCCTCAGGACAAATTGCAACCTGTACGGAACAGGAGGTTAAAGGTGCTGATGCTCCAAGTAGGGAGATTGCTAGTAAAGTGGCTGGAATGGCGAACCCGAGCACAAGGAGATGAGAAATGAGGTGCGTTTTAGAAACCTTTCCCCATCACACGGTGTACCATCTTCTGGGTTTCTCATGCATGTTTTCGATGTAGGAAGATGCCCTTGAACCTGGAGATTTGGGACCCATGCGATGGGTAGCACGCAGTATTACTTTAAAGGGTCTGCGTTTGCTCACCCAACCTCACCAAACCTCTCAGCCCCAAGAGTGTCCACCCTTATGTCTCATCCAGCTGTGGGTCTAGATATGGTCAATCCAGGTTGCATCACAGCCCCTGAACGAATTGTGTAAGAATTTCTCTCTCTTTCCCTGTCTTTGTTTCATGGGTTTTTAAAAGTAATTTATTTTTATAATGGGGTTTAGCTGCTTTTCACGGCTGTGTTTAGGCCGCTTTACACCCACTTGACCCACTAACAGAGAGATATCAATACATAGGTTTTAAGATTATTACTAGTCAGATATATTCTTGTGCGGTGAATCGGGCGTGTTGAGTCCAGTTCTCTGAGCAAGGAGTAGGTCTTCTCTGTTACATATTGGGTTTATGGAACGGTATCTGAGCTAATTTGAAACTCTTGTTTTATGTATCACCCCACCTCACCTTTCCCGTTAAGCAGCCATAGTGTGTTTTCTGCATGTGTGACTCTGTTCTGTTTTGTAATTCAGTTCAAGTGTAACGGTTTTTACATTCCCTCTATAAGTGACACCTTATGAGAAGTGTCCTTTTCTGTGTGACTTATTTCACTTAGAATCGTCTTACCTAAATCCACTCATCATGCTGCTACTAGCCTTATGACATTGATTTCATGGCTGAGTGATATTCCATTGTACATAAGGACCACAACTTTTTTATCCATTTTTCGCTTTCCTGGGATATTTAAGGTGGAAGGAAGTGGAGGTCCTTGTCAACAGAGCAGCCCTAAACTTTGGGGTGCTTGTGTCTTGCTGATTTTCAATTTTCCCGCTTTATCCCCCCATGCGTGGAAGTGCCCTATGCTCTCTAAGCTGTGTTTTTTAGATGTTTCAGGACACACCGTACACTTCTCCAGAGTGGCTGTTGGCAATTTACATCCCGCCCATCAGTGTAGCAAGGCTCCCATTTCTCCATGGCCTGTCCTGCATTTCTGGTTTTGACACTTTTTTCAGCATGGCCCTTTTGACCGATGGGAAGCGAGACTTCTTTGTAGCGCTGATTTGCCTTTCCAGGTTGCTTGGTTGGCCAAAAAGGGCGTATGCGTTTTTTCCTGAATATATTCAGGAAAAAACGCATACGCCCTTTTTGGCCAAGGGCATCATTGTCAACGTTTTGCCGCTTTTCATGTGCTTTAAAGGCGATTCGAATCTACCTCCTGAAATCTGTTTCCTGCAATTCTGCCTTGATTTCAAATCCTCTTCTTTGCCTTCCCTCAATATATTTGTGGACGAGAGTTATCATTTATAACTCTGCAGGTTTGTGAATTGCAGTGCCCTGAAGCTCCATTTTACAAGTCGCTTTTTTGGGAGCCGGCCGCAAAAGCGCAGGATGGCTTCAGGCCCTGTTCTGGTTCAGGGGGGCAGGCTGAGCCTGTGGTTAATTCTTCTTCCTGATGGGAAAATAGAGTGACCTGTGCCTGTCCCAACACCAAGAGCTAGTCTCTCATTGGTTCCCCGTCTTCCCGTTCATCCTCAGGACAAATTGCAACCTGTACGGAACAGGAGGTTAAAGGTGCTGATGCTCCAAGTAGGGAGATTGCTAGTAAAGTGGCTGGAATGGCGAACCCGAGCACAAGGAGATGAGAAATGAGGTGCGTTTTAGAAACCTTTCCCCATCACACGGTGTACCATCTTCTGGGTTTCTCATGCATGTTTTCGATGTAGGAAGATGCCCTTGAACCTGGAGATTTGGGACCCATGCGATGGGTAGCACGCAGTATTACTTTAAAGGGTCTGCGTTTGCTCACCCAACCTCACCAAACCCCTCAGCCCCAAGAGTGTCCACCCTTATGTCTCATCCAGCTGTGGGTCTAGATATGGTCAATCCAGGTTGCATCACAGCCCCTGAACGAATTGTGTAAGAATTTCTCTCTCTTTCCCTGTCTTTGTTTCATGGGTTTTTAAAAGTAATTTATTTTTATAATGGGGTTTAGCTGCTTTTCACGGCTGTGTTTAGGCCGCTTTACACCCACTTGACACACTAACAGAGAGATATCAATACATAGGTTTTAAGATTATTACTAGTCAGATATATTCTTGTGCGGTGAATCGGGCGTGTTGAGTCCAGTTCTCTGAGCAAGGAGTAGGTCTTGTCTATTCCATATTGGGTTTATGGAACGGTATCTGAGCTAATTTGAAACTCTTGTTTTATGTATCACCCCACCTCACCTTTCCCGTTAAGCAGCCATAGTGTGTTTTCTGCATGTGTGACTCTGTTCTGTTTTGTAATTCAGTTCAAGTGTAACGGTTTTTACATTCCCTCTATAAGTGACACCTTATGAGAAGTGTCCTTTTCTGTGTGACTTATTTCACTTAGAATCGTCTTACCTAAATCCACTCATCATGCTGCTACTAGGCTTATGACATTGATTTCATGGCTGAGTGATATTCCATTGTACATAAGGACCACAACTTTTTTATCCATTTTTCGCTTTCCTGGGATATTTAAGGTGGAAGGAAGTGGAGGTCCTTGTCAACAGAGCAGCCCTAAACTTTGGGGTGCTTGTGTCTTGCTGATTTTCAATTTTCCCACTTTATCCCCCCATGCGTGGAAGTGCCCTATGCTCTCTAAGCTGTGTTTTTTAGATGTTTCAGGACACACCGTACACTTCTCCAGAGTGGCTGTTGGCAATTTACATCCCGCCCATCAGTGTAGCAAGGCTCCCATTTCTCCATGGCCTGTCCTGCATTTCTGGTTTTGACACTTTTTTCAGCATGGCCCTTTTGACCGATGGGAAGCGAGACTTCTTTGTAGCGCTGATTTGCCTTTCCAGGTTGCTTGGTTGGCCAAAAAGGGCGTATGCGTTTTTTCCTGAATATATTCAGGAAAAAACGCATACGCCCTTTTTGGCCAAGGGCATCATTGTCAACGTTTTGCCGCTTTTCATGTGCTTTAAAGGCGATTCGAATCTACCTCCTGAAATCTGTTTCCTGCAATTCTGCCTTGATTTCAAATCCTCTTCTTTGCCTTCCCTCAATATATTTGTGGACGAGAGTTATCATTTATAACTCTGCAGGTTTGTGAATTGCAGTGCCCTGAAGCTCCATTTTACAAGTCGCTTTTTTGGGAGCCGGCCGCAAAAGCGCAGGATGGCTTCAGGCCCTGTTCTGGTTCAGGGGGGCAGGCTGAGCCTGTGGTTAATTCTTCTTCCTGATGGGAAAATAGAGTGACCTGTGCCTGTCCCAACACCAAGAGCTAGTCTCTCATTGGTTCCCCGTCTTCCCGTTCATCCTCAGGACAAATTGCAACCTATACGGAACAGGAGGTTAAAGGTGCTGATGCTCCAAGTAGGGAGATTGCTAGTAAAGTGGCTGGAATGGCGAACCCGAGCACAAGGAGATGAGAAATGAGGTGCGTTTTAGAAACCTTTCCCCATCACACGGTGTACCATCTTCTGGGTTTCTCATGCATGTTTTCGATGTAGGAAGATGCCCTTGAACCTGGAGATTTGGGACCCATGCGATGGGTAGCACGCAGTATTACTTTAAAGGGTCTGCGTTTGCTCACCCAACCTCACCAAACCTCTCAGCCCCAAGAGTGTCCACCCTTATGTCTCATCCAGCTGTGGGTCTAGATATGGTCAATTCAGGTTGCATCACAGCCCCTGAACGAATTGTGTAAGAATTTCTCTCTCTTTCCCTGTCTTTGTTTCATGGGTTTTTAAAAGTAATTTATTTTTATAATGGGGTTTAGCTGCTTTTCACGGCTGTGTTTAGGCCGCTTTACACCCACTTGACCCACTAACAGAGAGATATCAATACATAGGTTTTAAGATTATTACTAGTCAGATATATTCTTGTGCGGTGAATCGGGCGTGTTGAGTCCAGTTCTCTGAGCAAGGAGTAGGTCTTGTCTATTCCATATTGTGTTTATGGAACGGTATCTGAGCTAATTTGAAACTCTTGTTTTATGTATCACCCCACCTCACCTTTCCCGTTAAGCAGCCATAGTGTGTTTTCTGCATGTGTGACTCTGTTCTGTTTTGTAATTCAGTTCAAGTGTAACGGTTTTTACATTCCCTCTATAAGTGACACCTTATGAGAAGTGTCCTTTTCTGTGTGACTTATTTCACTTAGAATCGTCTTACCTAAATCCACTCATCATGCTGCTACTAGCCTTATGACATTGATTTCATGGCTGAGTGATATTCCATTGTACATAAGGACCACAACTTTTTTATCCATTTTTCGCTTTCCTGGGATATTTAAGGTGGAAGGAAGTGGAGGTCCTTCTCAACAGAGCAGCCCTAAACTTTGGGGTGCTTGTGTCTTGCTGATTTTTCAATTTTCCCGCTTTATCCCCCCATGCGTGGAAGTGCCCTATGCTCTCTAAGCTGTGTTTTTTAGATGTTTCAGGACACACCGTACACTTCTCCAGAGTGGCTGTTGGCAATTTACATCCCGCCCATCAGTGTAGCAAGGCTCCCATTTCTCCATGGCCTGTCCTGCATTTCTGGTTTTGACACTTTTTTCAGCATGGCCCTTTTGACCGATGGGAAGCGAGACTGCTTTGTAGCGCTGATTTGCCTTTCCAGGTTGCTTGGTTGGCCAAAAAGGGCGTATGCGTTTTTTCCTGAATATATTCAGGAAAAAACGCATACGCCCTTTTTGGCCAAGGGCATCATTGTCAACGTTTTGCCGCTTTTCATGTGCTTTAAAGGCGATTCGAATCTACCTCCTGAAATCTGTTTCCTGCAATTCTGCCTTGATTTCAAATCCTCTTCTTTGCCTTCCCTCAATATATTTGTGGACGAGAGTTATCATTTATAACTCTGCAGGTTTGTGAATTGCAGTGCCCTGAAGCTCCATTTTACAAGTCGCTTTTTTGGGAGCCGGCCGCAAAAGCGCAGGATGGCTTCAGGCCCTGTTCTGGTTCAGGGGGGCAGGCTGAGCCTGTGGTTAATTCTTCTTCCTGATGGGAAAATAGAGTGACCTGTGCCTGTCCCAACACCAAGAGCTAGTCTCTCATTGGTTCCCCGTCTTCCCGTTCATCCTCAGGACAAATTGCAACCTGTACGGAACAGGAGGTTAAAGGTGCTGATGCTCCAAGTAGGGAGATTGCTAGTAAAGTGGCTGGAATGGCGAACCCGAGCACAAGGAGATGAGAAATGAGGTGCGTTTTAGAAACCTTTCCCCATCACACGGTGTACCATCTTCTGGGTTTCTCATGCATGTTTTCGATGTAGGAAGATGCCCTTGAACCTGGAGATTTGGGACCCATGCGATGGGTAGCACGCAGTATTACTTTAAAGGGTCTGCGTTTGCTCACCCAACCTCACCAAACCCCTCAGCCCCAAGAGTGTCCACCCTTATGTCTCATCCAGCTGTGGGTCTAGATATGGTCAATCCAGGTTGCATCACAGCCCCTGAACGAATTGTGTAAGAATTTCTCTCTCTTTCCCTGTCTTTGTTTCATGGGTTTTTAAAAGTAATTTATTTTTATAATGGGGTTTAGCTGCTTTTCACGGCTGTGTTTAGGCCGCTTTACACCCACTTGACCCACTAACAGAGAGATATCAATACATAGGTTTTAAGATTATTACTAGTCAGATATATTCTTGTGCGGTGAATCGGGCGTGTTGAGTCCAGTTCTCTGAGCAAGGAGTAGGTCTTGTCTATTCCATATTGGGTTTATGGAACGGTATCTGAGCTAATTTGAAACTCTTGTTTTATGTATCACCCCACCTCACCTTTCCCGTTAAGCAGCCATAGTGTGTTTTCTGCATGTGTGACTCTGTTCTGTTTTGTAATTCAGTTCAAGTGTAACGGTTTTTACATTCCCTCTATAAGTGACACCTTATGAGAAGTGTCCTTTTCTGTGTGACTTATTTCACTTAGAATCGTCTTACCTAAATCCACTCATCATGCTGCTACTAGCCTTATGACATTGATTTCATGGCTGAGTGATATTCCATTGTACATAAGGACCACAACTTTTTTATCCATTTTTCGCTTTCCTGGGATATTTAAGGTGGAAGGAAGTGGAGGTCCTTGTCAACAGAGCAGCCCTAAACTTTGGGGTGCTTGTGTCTTGCTGATTTTCAATTTTCCCACTTTATCCCCCCATGCGTGGAAGTGCCCTATGCTCTCTAAGCTGTGTTTTTTAGATGTTTCAGGACACACCGTACACTTCTCCAGAGTGGCTGTTGGCAATTTACATCCCGCCCATCAGTGTAGCAAGGCTCCCATTTCTCCATGGCCTGTCCTGCATTTCTGGTTTTGACACTTTTTTCAGCATGGCCCTTTTGACCGATGGGAAGCGAGACTGCTTTGTAGCGCTGATTTGCCTTTCCAGGTTGCTTGGTTGGCCAAAAAGGGCGTATGCGTTTTTTCCTGAATATATTCAGGAAAAAACGCATACGCCCTTTTTGGCCAAGGGCATCATTGTCAACGTTTTGCCGCTTTTCATGTGCTTTAAAGGCGATTCGAATCTACCTCCTGAAATCTGTTTCCTGCAATTCTGCCTTGATTTCAAATCCTCTTCTTTGCCTTCCCTCAATATATTTGTGGACGAGAGTTATCATTTATAACTCTGCAGGTTTGTGAATTGCAGTGCCCTGAAGCTCCATTTTACAAGTCGCTTTTTTGGGAGCCGGCCGCAAAAGCGCAGGATGGCTTCAGGCCCTGTTCTGGTTCAGGGGGGCAGGCTGAGCCTGTGGTTAATTCTTCTTCCTGATGGGAAAATAGAGTGACCTGTGCCTGTCCCAACACCAAGAGCTAGTCTCTCATTGGTTCCCCGTCTTCCCGTTCATCCTCAGGACAAATTGCAACCTGTACGGAACAGGAGGTTAAAGGTGCTGATGCTCCAAGTAGGGAGATTGCTAGTAAAGTGGCTGGAATGGCGAACCCGAGCACAAGGAGATGAGAAATGAGGTGCGTTTTAGAAACCTTTCCCCATCACACGGTGTACCATCTTCTGGGTTTCTCATGCATGTTTTCGATGTAGGAAGATGCCCTTGAACCTGGAGATTTGGGACCCATGCGATGGGTAGCACGCAGTATTACTTTAAAGGGTCTGCGTTTGCTCACCCAACCTCACCAAACCTCTCAGCCCCAAGAGTGTCCACCCTTATGTCTCATCCAGCTGTGGGTCTAGATATGGTCAATCCAGGTTGCATCACAGCCCCTGAACGAATTGTGTAAGAATTTCTCTCTCTTTCCCTGTCTTTGTTTCATGGGTTTTTAAAAGTAATTTATTTTTATAATGGGGTTTAGCTGCTTTTCACGGCTGTGTTTAGGCCGCTTTACACCCACTTGACCCACTAACAGAGAGATATCAATACATAGGTTTTAAGATTATTACTAGTCAGATATATTCTTGTGCGGTGAATCGGGCGTGTTGAGTCCAGTTCTCTGAGCAAGGAGTAGGTCTTGTCTGTTACATATTGGGTTTATGGAACGGTATCTGAGCTAATTTGAAACTCTTGTTTTATGTATCACCCCACCTCACCTTTCCCGTTAAGCAGCCATAGTGTGTTTTCTGCATGTGTGACTCTGTTCTGTTTTGTAATTCAGTTCAAGTGTAACGGTTTTTACATTCCCTCTATAAGTGACACCTTATGAGAAGTGTCCTTTTCTGTGTGACTTATTTCACTTAGAATCGTCTTACCTAAATCCACTCATCATGCTGCTACTAGCCTTATGACATTGATTTCATGGCTGAGTGATATTCCATTGTACATAAGGACCACAACTTTTTTATCCATTTTTCGCTTTCCTGGGATATTTAAGGTGGAAGGAAGTGGAGGTCCTTGTCAACAGAGCAGCCCTAAACTTTGGGGTGCTTGTGTCTTGCTGATTTTCAATTTTCCCGCTTTATCCCCCCATGCGTGGAAGTGCCCTATGCTCTCTAAGCTGTGTTTTTTAGATGTTTCAGGACACACCGTACACTTCTCCAGAGTGGCTGTTGGCAATTTACATCCCGCCCATCAGTGTAGCAAGGCTCCCATTTCTCCATGGCCTGTCCTGCATTTCTGGTTTTGACACTTTTTTCAGCATGGCCCTTTTGACCGATGGGAAGCGAGACTTCTTTGTAGCGCTGATTTGCCTTTCCAGGTTGCTTGGTTGGCCAAAAAGGGCGTATGCGTTTTTTCCTGAATATATTCAGGAAAAAACGCATACGCCCTTTTTGGCCAAGGGCATCATTGTCAACGTTTTGCCGCTTTTCATGTGCTTTAAAGGCGATTCGAATCTACCTCCTGAAATCTGTTTCCTGCAATTCTGCCTTGATTTCAAATCCTCTTCTTTGCCTTCCCTCAATATATTTGTGGACGAGAGTTATCATTTATAACTCTGCAGGTTTGTGAATTGCAGTGCCCTGAAGCTCCATTTTACAAGTCGCTTTTTTGGGAGCCGGCCGCAAAAGCGCAGGATGGCTTCAGGCCCTGTTCTGGTTCAGGGGGGCAGGCTGAGCCTGTGGTTAATTCTTCTTCCTGATGGGAAAATAGAGTGACCTGTGCCTGTCCCAACACCAAGAGCTAGTCTCTCATTGGTTCCCCGTCTTCCCGTTCATCCTCAGGACAAATTGCAACCTGTACGGAACAGGAGGTTAAAGGTGCTGATGCTCCAAGTAGGGAGATTGCTAGTAAAGTGGCTGGAATGGCGAACCCGAGCACAAGGAGATGAGAAATGAGGTGCGTTTTAGAAACCTTTCCCCATCACACGGTGTACCATCTTCTGGGTTTCTCATGCATGTTTTCGATGTAGGAAGATGCCCTTGAACCTGGAGATTTGGGACCCATGCGATGGGTAGCACGCAGTATTACTTTAAAGGGTCTGCGTTTGCTCACCCAACCTCACCAAACCTCTCAGCCCCAAGAGTGTCCACCCTTATGTCTCATCCAGCTGTGGGTCTAGATATGGTCAATCCAGGTTGCATCACAGCCCCTGAACGAATTGTGTAAGAATTTCTCTCTCTTTCCCTGTCTTTGTTTCATGGGTTTTTAAAAGTAATTTATTTTTATAATGGGGTTTAGCTGCTTTTCACGGCTGTGTTTAGGCCGCTTTACACCCACTTGACCCACTAACAGAGAGATATCAATACATAGGTTTTAAGATTATTACTAGTCAGATATATTCTTGTGCGGTGAATCGGGCGTGTTGAGTCCAGTTCTCTGAGCAAGGAGTAGGTCTTGTCTATTCCATATTGGGTTTATGGAACGGTATCTGAGCTAATTTGAAACTCTTGTTTTATGTATCACCCCACCTCATCTTTCCCGTTAAGCAGCCATAGTGTGTTTTCTGCATGTGTGACTCTGTTCTGTTTTGTAATTCAGTTCAAGTGTAACGGTTTTTACATTCCCTCTATAAGTGACACCTTATGAGAAGTGTCCTTTTCTGTGTGACTTATTTCACTTAGAATCGTCTTACCTAAATCCACTCATCATGCTGCTACTAGCCTTATGACATTGATTTCATGGCTGAGTGATATTCCATTGTACATAAGGACCACAACTTTTTTATCCATTTTTCGCTTTCCTGGGATATTTAAGGTGGAAGGAAGTGGAGGTCCTTGTCAACAGAGCAGCCCTAAACTTTGGGGTGCTTGTGTCTTGCTGATTTTCAATTTTCCCACTTTATCCCCCCATGCGTGGAAGTGCCCTATGCTCTCTAAGCTGTGTTTTTTAGATGTTTCAGGACACACCGTACACTTCTCCAGAGTGGCTGTTGGCAATTTACATCCCGCCCATCAGTGTAGCAAGGCTCCCATTTCTCCATGGCCTGTCCTGCATTTCTGGTTTTGACACTTTTTTCAGCATGGCCCTTTTGACCGATGGGAAGCGAGACTTCTTTGTAGCGCTGATTTGCCTTTCCAGGTTGCTTGGTTGGCCAAAAAGGGCGTATGCGTTTTTTCCTGAATATATTCAGGAAAAAACGCATACGCCCTTTTTGGCCAAGGGCATCATTGTCAACGTTTTGCCGCTTTTCATGTGCTTTAAAGGCGATTCGAATCTACCTCCTGAAATCTGTTTCCTGCAATTCTGCCTTGATTTCAAATCCTCTTCTTTGCCTTCCCTCAATATATTTGTGGACGAGAGTTATCATTTATAACTCTGCAGGTTTGTGAATTGCAGTGCCCTGAAGCTCCATTTTACAAGTCGCTTTTTTGGGAGCCGGCCGCAAAAGCGCAGGATGGCTTCAGGCCCTGTTCTGGTTCAGGGGGGCAGGCTGAGCCTGTGGTTAATTCTTCTTCCTGATGGGAAAATAGAGTGACCTGTGCCTGTCCCAACACCAAGAGCTAGTCTCTCATTGGTTCCCCGTCTTCCCGTTCATCCTCAGGACAAATTGCAACCTGTACGGAACAGGAGGTTAAAGGTGCTGATGCTCCAAGTAGGGAGATTGCTAGTAAAGTGGCTGGAATGGCGAACCCGAGCACAAGGAGATGAGAAATGAGGTGCGTTTTAGAAACCTTTCCCCATCACACGGTGTACCATCTTCTGGGTTTCTCATGCATGTTTTCGATGTAGGAAGATGCCCTTGAACCTGGAGATTTGGGACCCATGCGATGGGTAGCACGCAGTATTACTTTAAAGGGTCTGCGTTTGCTCACCCAACCTCACCAAACCTCTCAGCCCCAAGAGTGTCCACCCTTATGTCTCATCCAGCTGTGGGTCTAGATATGGTCAATCCAGGTTGCATCACAGCCCCTGAACGAATTGTGTAAGAATTTCTCTCTCTTTCCCTGTCTTTGTTTCATGGGTTTTTAAAAGTAATTTATTTTTATAATGGGGTTTAGCTGCTTTTCACGGCTGTGTTTAGGCCGCTTTACACCCACTTGACCCACTAACAGAGAGATATCAATACATAGGTTTTAAGATTATTACTAGTCAGATATATTCTTGTGCGGTGAATCGGGCGTGTTGAGTCCAGTTCTCTGAGCAAGGAGTAGGTCTTGTCTGTTACATATTGGGTTTATGGAACGGTATCTGAGCTAATTTGAAACTCTTGTTTTATGTATCACCCCACCTCACCTTTCCCGTTAAGCAGCCATAGTGTGTTTTCTGCATGTGTGACTCTGTTCTGTTTTGTAATTCAGTTCAAGTGTAACGGTTTTTACATTCCCTCTATAAGTGACACCTTATGAGAAGTGTCCTTTTCTGTGTGACTTATTTCACTTAGAATCGTCTTACCTAAATCCACTCATCATGCTGCTACTAGCCTTATGACATTGATTTCATGGCTGAGTGATATTCCATTGTACATAAGGACCACAACTTTTTTATCCATTTTTCGCTTTCCTGGGATATTTAAGGTGGAAGGAAGTGGAGGTCCTTGTCAACAGAGCAGCCCTAAACTTTGGGGTGCTTGTGTCTTGCTGATTTTCAATTTTCCCGCTTTATCCCCCCATGCGTGGAAGTGCCCTATGCTCTCTAAGCTGTGTTTTTTAGATGTTTCAGGACACACCGTACACTTCTCCAGAGTGGCTGTTGGCAATTTACATCCCGCCCATCAGTGTAGCAAGGCTCCCATTTCTCCATGGCCTGTCCTGCATTTCTGGTTTTGACACTTTTTTCAGCATGGCCCTTTTGACCGATGGGAAGCGAGACTTCTTTGTAGCGCTGATTTGCCTTTCCAGGTTGCTTGGTTGGCCAAAAAGGGCGTATGCGTTTTTTCCTGAATATATTCAGGAAAAAACGCATACGCCCTTTTTGGCCAAGGGCATCATTGTCAACGTTTTGCCGCTTTTCATGTGCTTTAAAGGCGATTCGAATCTACCTCCTGAAATCTGTTTCCTGCAATTCTGCCTTGATTTCAAATCCTCTTCTTTGCCTTCCCTCAATATATTTGTGGACGAGAGTTATCATTTATAACTCTGCAGGTTTGTGAATTGCAGTGCCCTGAAGCTCCATTTTACAAGTCGCTTTTTTGGGAGCCGGCCGCAAAAGCGCAGGATGGCTTCAGGCCCTGTTCTGGTTCAGGGGGGCAGGCTGAGCCTGTGGTTAATTCTTCTTCCTGATGGGAAAATAGAGTGACCTGTGCCTGTCCCAACACCAAGAGCTAGTCTCTCATTGGTTCCCCGTCTTCCCGTTCATCCTCAGGACAAATTGCAACCTGTACGGAACAGGAGGTTAAAGGTGCTGATGCTCCAAGTAGGGAGATTGCTAGTAAAGTGGCTGGAATGGCGAACCCGAGCACAAGGAGATGAGAAATGAGGTGCGTTTTAGAAACCTTTCCCCATCACACGGTGTACCATCTTCTGGGTTTCTCATGCATGTTTTCGATGTAGGAAGATGCCCTTGAACCTGGAGATTTGGGACCCATGCGATGGGTAGCACGCAGTATTACTTTAAAGGGTCTGCGTTTGCTCACCCAACCTCACCAAACCTCTCAGCCCCAAGAGTGTCCACCCTTATGTCTCATCCAGCTGTGGGTCTAGATATGGTCAATCCAGGTTGCATCACAGCCCCTGAACGAATTGTGTAAGAATTTCTCTCTCTTTCCCTGTCTTTGTTTCATGGGTTTTTAAAAGTAATTTATTTTTATAATGGGGTTTAGCTGCTTTTCACGGCTGTGTTTAGGCCGCTTTACACCCACTTGACCCACTAACAGAGAGATATCAATACATAGGTTTTAAGATTATTACTAGTCAGATATATTCTTGTGCGGTGAATCGGGCGTGTTGAGTCCAGTTCTCTGAGCAAGGAGTAGGTCTTGTCTATTCCATATTGGGTTTATGGAACGGTATCTGAGCTAATTTGAAACTCTTGTTTTATGTATCACCCCACCTCATCTTTCCCGTTAAGCAGCCATAGTGTGTTTTCTGCATGTGTGACTCTGTTCTGTTTTGTAATTCAGTTCAAGTGTAACGGTTTTTACATTCCCTCTATAAGTGACACCTTATGAGAAGTGTCCTTTTCTGTGTGACTTATTTCACTTAGAATCGTCTTACCTAAATCCACTCATCATGCTGCTACTAGCCTTATGACATTGATTTCATGGCTGAGTGATATTCCATTGTACATAAGGACCACAACTTTTTTATCCATTTTTCGCTTTCCTGGGATATTTAAGGTGGAAGGAAGTGGAGGTCCTTGTCAACAGAGCAGCCCTAAACTTTGGGGTGCTTGTGTCTTGCTGATTTTCAATTTTCCCACTTTATCCCCCCATGCGTGGAAGTGCCCTATGCTCTCTAAGCTGTGTTTTTTAGATGTTTCAGGACACACCGTACACTTCTCCAGAGTGGCTGTTGGCAATTTACATCCCGCCCATCAGTGTAGCAAGGCTCCCATTTCTCCATGGCCTGTCCTGCATTTCTGGTTTTGACACTTTTTTCAGCATGGCCCTTTTGACCGATGGGAAGCGAGACTTCTTTGTAGCGCTGATTTGCCTTTCCAGGTTGCTTGGTTGGCCAAAAAGGGCGTATGCGTTTTTTCCTGAATATATTCAGGAAAAAACGCATACGCCCTTTTTGGCCAAGGGCATCATTGTCAACGTTTTGCCGCTTTTCATGTGCTTTAAAGGCGATTCGAATCTACCTCCTGAAATCTGTTTCCTGCAATTCTGCCTTGATTTCAAATCCTCTTCTTTGCCTTCCCTCAATATATTTGTGGACGAGAGTTATCATTTATAACTCTGCAGGTTTGTGAATTGCAGTGCCCTGAAGCTCCATTTTACAAGTCGCTTTTTTGGGAGCCGGCCGCAAAAGCGCAGGATGGCTTCAGGCCCTGTTCTGGTTCAGGGGGGCAGGCTGAGCCTGTGGTTAATTCTTCTTCCTGATGGGAAAATAGAGTGACCTGTGCCTGTCCCAACACCAAGAGCTAGTCTCTCATTGGTTCCCCGTCTTCCCGTTCATCCTCAGGACAAATTGCAACCTGTACGGAACAGGAGGTTAAAGGTGCTGATGCTCCAAGTAGGGAGATTGCTAGTAAAGTGGCTGGAATGGCGAACCCGAGCACAAGGAGATGAGAAATGAGGTGCGTTTTAGAAACCTTTCCCCATCACACGGTGTACCATCTTCTGGGTTTCTCATGCATGTTTTCGATGTAGGAAGATGCCCTTGAACCTGGAGATTTGGGACCCATGCGATGGGTAGCACGCAGTATTATTTTAAAGGGTCTGCGTTTGCTCACCCAACCTCACCAAACCTCTCAGCCCCAAGAGTGTCCACCCTTATGTCTCATCCAGCTGTGGGTCTAGATATGGTCAATCCAGGTTGCATCACAGCCCCTGAACGAATTGTGTAAGAATTTCTCTCTCTTTCCCTGTCTTTGTTTCATGGGTTTTTAAAAGTAATTTATTTTTATAATGGGGTTTAGCTGCTTTTCACGGCTGTGTTTAGGCCGCTTTACACCCACTTGACCCACTAACAGAGAGATATCAATACATAGGTTTTAAGATTATTACTAGTCAGATATATTCTTGTGCGGTGAATCGGGCGTGTTGAGTCCAGTTCTCTGAGCAAGGAGTAGGTCTTGTCTATTCCATATTGGGTTTATGGAACGGTATCTGAGCTAATTTGAAACTCTTGTTTTATGTATCACCCCACCTCACCTTTCCCGTTAAGCAGCCATAGTGTGTTTTCTGCATGTGTGACTCTGTTCTGTTTTGTAATTCAGTTCAAGTGTAACGGTTTTTACATTCCCTCTATAAGTGACACCTTATGAGAAGTGTCCTTTTCTGTGTGACTTATTTCACTTAGAATCGTCTTACCTAAATCCACTCATCATGCTGCTACTAGCCTTATGACATTGATTTCATGGCTGAGTGATATTCCATTGTACATAAGGACCACAACTTTTTTATCCATTTTTCGCTTTCCTGGGATATTTAAGGTGGAAGGAAGTGGAGGTCCTTGTCAACAGAGCAGCCCTAAACTTTGGGGTGCTTGTGTCTTGCTGATTTTCAATTTTCCCACTTTATCCCCCCATGCGTGGAAGTGCCCTATGCTCTCTAAGCTGTGTTTTTTAGATGTTTCAGGACACACCGTACACTTCTCCAGAGTGGCTGTTGGCAATTTACATCCCGCCCATCAGTGTAGCAAGGCTCCCATTTCTCCATGGCCTGTCCTGCATTTCTGGTTTTGACACTTTTTTCAGCATGGCCCTTTTGACCGATGGGAAGCGAGACTTCTTTGTAGCGCTGATTTGCCTTTCCAGGTTGCTTGGTTGGCCAAAAAGGGCGTATGCGTTTTTTCCTGAATATATTCAGGAAAAAACGCATACGCCCTTTTTGGCCAAGGGCATCATTGTCAACGTTTTGCCGCTTTTCATGTGCTTTAAAGGCGATTCGAATCTACCTCCTGAAATCTGTTTCCTGCAATTCTGCCTTGATTTCAAATCCTCTTCTTTGCCTTCCCTCAATATATTTGTGGACGAGAGTTATCATTTATAACTCTGCAGGTTTGTGAATTGCAGTGCCCTGAAGCTCCATTTTACAAGTCGGTTTTTTGGGAGCCGGCCGCAAAAGCGCAGGATGGCTTCAGGCCCTGTTCTGGTTCAGGGGGGCAGGCTGAGCCTGTGGTTAATTCTTCTTCCTGATGGGAAAATAGAGTGACCTGTGCCTGTCCCAACACCAAGAGCTAGTCTCTCATTGGTTCCCCGTCTTCCCGTTCATCCTCAGGACAAATTGCAACCTGTACGGAACAGGAGGTTAAAGGTGCTGATGCTCCAAGTAGGGAGATTGCTAGTAAAGTGGCTGGAATGGCGAACCCGAGCACAAGGAGATGAGAAATGAGGTGCGTTTTAGAAACCTTTCCCCATCACACGGTGTACCATCTTCTGGGTTTCTCATGCATGTTTTCGATGTAGGAAGATGCCCTTGAACCTGGAGATTTGGGACCCATGCGATGGGTAGCACGCAGTATTACTTTAAAGGGTCTGCGTTTGCTCACCCAACCTCACCAAACCCCTCAGCCCCAAGAGTGTCCACCCTTATGTCTCATCCAGCTGTGGGTCTAGATATGGTCAATCCAGGTTGCATCACAGCCCCTGAACGAATTGTGTAAGAATTTCTCTCTCTTTCCCTGTCTTTGTTTCATGGGTTTTTAAAAGTAATTTATTTTTATAATGGGGTTTAGCTGCTTTTCACGGCTGTGTTTAGGCCGCTTTACACCCACTTGACACACTAACAGAGAGATATCAATACATAGGTTTTAAGATTATTACTAGTCAGATATATTCTTGTGCGGTGAATCGGGCGTGTTGAGTCCAGTTCTCTGAGCAAGGAGTAGGTCTTGTCTATTCCATATTGTGTTTATGGAACGGTATCTGAGCTAATTTGAAACTCTTGTTTTATGTATCACCCCACCTCACCTTTCCCGTTAAGCAGCCATAGTGTGTTTTCTGCATGTGTGACTCTGTTCTGTTTTGTAATTCAGTTCAAGTGTAACGGTTTTTACATTCCCTCTATAAGTGACACCTTATGAGAAGTGTCCTTTTCTGTGTGACTTATTTCACTTAGAATCGTCTTACCTAAATCCACTCATCATGCTGCTACTAGCCTTATGACATTGATTTCATGGCTGAGTGATATTCCATTGTACATAAGGACCACAACTTTTTTATCCATTTTTCGCTTTCCTGGGATATTTAAGGTGGAAGGAAGTGGAGGTCCTTCTCAACAGAGCAGCCCTAAACTTTGGGGTGCTTGTGTCTTGCTGATTTTTCAATTTTCCCGCTTTATCCCCCCATGCGTGGAAGTGCCCTATGCTCTCTAAGCTGTGTTTTTTAGATGTTTCAGGACACACCGTACACTTCTCCAGAGTGGCTGTTGGCAATTTACATCCCGCCCATCAGTGTAGCAAGGCTCCCATTTCTCCATGGCCTGTCCTGCATTTCTGGTTTTGACACTTTTTTCAGCATGGCCCTTTTGACCGATGGGAAGCGAGACTTCTTTGTAGCGCTGATTTGCCTTTCCAGGTTGCTTGGTTGGCCAAAAAGGGCGTATGCGTTTTTTCCTGAATATATTCAGGAAAAAACGCATACGCCCTTTTTGGCCAAGGGCATCATTGTCAACGTTTTGCCGCTTTTCATGTGCTTTAAAGGCGATTCGAATCTACCTCCTGAAATCTGTTTCCTGCAATTCTGCCTTGATTTCAAATCGTCTTCTTTGCCTTCCCTCAATATATTTGTGGACGAGAGTTATCATTTATAACTCTGCAGGTTTGTGAATTGCAGTGCCCTGAAGCTCCATTTTACAAGTCGGTTTTTTGGGAGCCGCCCGCAAAAGCGCAGGATGGCTTCAGGCCCTGTTCTGGTTCAGGGGGGCAGGCTGAGCCTGTGGTTAATTCTTCTTCCTGATGGGAAAATAGAGTGACCTGTGCCTGTCCCAACACCAAGAGCTAGTCTCTCATTGGTTCCCCGTCTTCCCGTTCATCCTCAGGACAAATTGCAACCTGTACGGAACAGGAGGTTAAAGGTGCTGATGCTCCAAGTAGGGAGATTGCTAGTAAAGTGGCTGGAATGGCGAACCCGAGCACAAGGAGATGAGAAATGAGGTGCGTTTTAGAAACCTTTCCCCATCACACGGTGTACCATCTTCTGGGTTTCTCATGCATGTTTTCGATGTAGGAAGATGCCCTTGAACCTGGAGATTTGGGACCCATGCGATGGGTAGCACGCAGTATTACTTTAAAGGGTCTGCGTTTGCTCACCCAACCTCACCAAACCCCTCAGCCCCAAGAGTGTCCACCCTTATGTCTCATCCAGCTGTGGGTCTAGATATGGTCAATCCAGGTTGCATCACAGCCCCTGAACGAATTGTGTAAGAATTTCTCTCTCTTTCCCTGTCTTTGTTTCATGGGTTTTTAAAAGTAATTTATTTTTATAATGGGGTTTAGCTGCTTTTCACGGCTGTGTTTAGGCCGCTTTACACCCACTTGACCCACTAACAGAGAGATATCAATACATAGGTTTTAAGATTATTACTAGTCAGATATATTCTTGTGCGGTGAATCGGGCGTGTTGAGTCCAGTTCTCTGAGCAAGGAGTAGGTCTTGTCTATTCCATATTGGGTTTATGGAACGGTATCTGAGCTAATTTGAAACTCTTGTTTTATGTATCACCCCACCTCACCTTTCCCGTTAAGCAGCCATAGTGTGTTTTCTGCATGTGTGACTCTGTTCTGTTTTGTAATTCAGTTCAAGTGTAACGGTTTTTACATTCCCTCTATAAGTGACACCTTATGAGAAGTGTCCTTTTCTGTGTGACTTATTTCACTTAGAATCGTCTTACCTAAATCCACTCATCATGCTGCTACTAGCCTTATGACATTGATTTCATGGCTGAGTGATATTCCATTGTACATAAGGACCACAACTTTTTTATCCATTTTTCGCTTTCCTGGGATATTTAAGGTGGAAGGAAGTGGAGGTCCTTGTCAACAGAGCAGCCCTAAACTTTGGGGTGCTTGTGTCTTGCTGATTTTCAATTTTCCCACTTTATCCCCCCATGCGTGGAAGTGCCCTATGCTCTCTAAGCTGTGTTTTTTAGATGTTTCAGGACACACCGTACACTTCTCCAGAGTGGCTGTTGGCAATTTACATCCCGCCCATCAGTGTAGCAAGGCTCCCATTTCTCCATGGCCTGTCCTGCATTTCTGGTTTTGACACTTTTTTCAGCATGGCCCTTTTGACCGATGGGAAGCGAGACTTCTTTGTAGCGCTGATTTGCCTTTCCAGGTTGCTTGGTTGGCCAAAAAGGGCGTATGCGTTTTTTCCTGAATATATTCAGGAAAAAACGCATACGCCCTTTTTGGCCAAGGGCATCATTGTCAACGTTTTGCCGCTTTTCATGTGCTTTAAAGGCGATTCGAATCTACCTCCTGAAATCTGTTTCCTGCAATTCTGCCTTGATTTCAAATCCTCTTCTTTGCCTTCCCTCAATATATTTGTGGACGAGAGTTATCATTTATAACTCTGCAGGTTTGTGAATTGCAGTGCCCTGAAGCTCCATTTTACAAGTCGCTTTTTTGGGAGCCGGCCGCAAAAGCGCAGGATGGCTTCAGGCCCTGTTCTGGTTCAGGGGGGCAGGCTGAGCCTGTGGTTAATTCTTCTTCCTGATGGGAAAATAGAGTGACCTGTGCCTGTCCCAACACCAAGAGCTAGTCTCTCATTGGTTCCCCGTCTTCCCGTTCATCCTCAGGACAAATTGCAACCTGTACGGAACAGGAGGTTAAAGGTGCTGATGCTCCAAGTAGGGAGATTGCTAGTAAAGTGGCTGGAATGGCGAACCCGAGCACAAGGAGATGAGAAATGAGGTGCGTTTTAGAAACCTTTCCCCATCACACGGTGTACCATCTTCTGGGTTTCTCATGCATGTTTTCGATGTAGGATGATGCCCTTGAACCTGGAGATTTGGGACCCATGCGATGGGTAGCACGCAGTATTATTTTAAAGGGTCTGCGTTTGCTCACCCAACCTCACCAAACCTCTCAGCCCCAAGAGTGTCCACCCTTATGTCTCATCCAGCTGTGGGTCTAGATATGGTCAATCCAGGTTGCATCACAGCCCCTGAACGAATTGTGTAAGAATTTCTCTCTCTTTCCCTGTCTTTGTTTCATGGGTTTTTAAAAGTAATTTATTTTTATAATGGGGTTTAGCTGCTTTTCACGGCTGTGTTTAGGCCGCTTTACACCCACTTGACCCACTAACAGAGAGATATCAATACATAGGTTTTAAGATTATTACTAGTCAGATATATTCTTGTGCGGTGAATCGGGCGTGTTGAGTCCAGTTCTCTGAGCAAGGAGTAGGTCTTGTCTATTCCATATTGGGTTTATGGAACGGTATCTGAGCTAATTTGAAACTCTTGTTTTATGTATCACCCCACCTCATCTTTCCCGTTAAGCAGCCATAGTGTGTTTTCTGCATGTGTGACTCTGTTCTGTTTTGTAATTCAGTTCAAGTGTAACGGTTTTTACATTCCCTCTATAAGTGACACCTTATGAGAAGTGTCCTTTTCTGTGTGACTTATTTCACTTAGAATCGTCTTACCTAAATCCACTCATCATGCTGCTACTTGGCTTATGACATTGATTTCATGGCTGAGTGATATTCCATTGTACATAAGGACCACAACTTTTTTATCCATTTTTCGCTTTCCTGGGATATTTAAGGTGGAAGGAAGTGGAGGTCCTTGTTAACAGAGCAGCCCTAAACTTTGGGGTGCTTGTGTCTTGCTGATTTTCAATTTTCCCACTTTATCCCCCCATGCGTGGAAGTGCCCTATGCTCTCTAAGCTGTGTTTTTTAGATGTTTCAGGACACACCGTACACTTCTCCAGAGTGGCTGTTGGCAATTTACATCCCGCCCATCAGTGTAGCAAGGCTCCCATTTCTCCATGGCCTGTCCTGCATTTCTGGTTTTGACACTTTTTTCAGCATGGCCCTTTTGACCGATGGGAAGCGAGACTTCTTTGTAGCGCTGATTTGCCTTTCCAGGTTGCTTGGTTGGCCAAAAAGGGCGTATGCGTTTTTTCCTGAATATATTCAGGAAAAAACGCATACGCCCTTTTTGGCCAAGGGCATCATTGTCAACGTTTTGCCGCTTTTCATGTGCTTTAAAGGCGATTCGAATCTACCTCCTGAAATCTGTTTCCTGCAATTCTGCCTTGATTTCAAATCCTCTTCTTTGCCTTCCCTCAATATATTTGTGGACGAGAGTTATCATTTATAACTCTGCAGGTTTGTGAATTGCAGTGCCCTGAAGCTCCATTTTACAAGTCGCTTTTTTGGGAGCTGGCCGCAAAAGCGCAGGATGGCTTCAGGCCCTGTTCTGGTTCAGGGGGGCAGGCTGAGCCTGTGGTTAATTCTTCTTCCTGATGGGAAAATAGAGTGACCTGTGCCTCTCCCAACACCAAGAGCTAGTCTCTCATTGGTTCCCCGTCTTCCCGTTCATCCTCAGGACAAATTGCAACCTGTACGGAACAGGAGGTTAAAGGTGCTGATGCTCCAAGTAGGGAGATTGCTAGTAAAGTGGCTGGAATGGCGAACCCGAGCACAAGGAGATGACAAATGAGGTGCGTTTTAGAAACCTTTCCCCATCACACGGTGTACCATCTTCTGTGTTTCTCATGCATGTTTTTGATGTAGGAAGATGCCCTTGAACCTGGAGATTTGGGACCCATGCGATGGGTAGCACGCAGTATTACTTTAAAGGGTCTGCGTTTGCTCACCCAACCTCACCAAACCTCTTAGCCCCAAGAGTGTCCACCCTTATGTCTCAGCCAGCTGTGGGTCTAGATATGGTCAATCCAGGTTGCATCACAGCCCCTGAACGAATTGTGTAAGAATTTCTCTCTCTTTCCCTGTCTTTGTTTCATGGGTTTTTAAAAGTAATTTATTTTTATAATGGGGTTTAGCTGCTTTTCACGGCTGTGTTTAGGCCGCTTTACACCCACTTGACCCACTAACAGAGAGATATCAATACATAGGTTTTAAGATTATTACTAGTCAGATATATTCTTGTGCGGTGAATCGGGCGTGTTGAGTCCAGTTCTCTGAGCAAGGAGTAGGTCTTCTCTGTTACATATTGGGTTTATGGAACGGTATCTGAGCTAATTTGAAACTCTTGTTTTATGTATCACCCCACCTCACCTTTCCCGTTAAGCAGCCATAGTGTGTTTTCTGCATGTGTGACTCTGTTCTGTTTTGTAATTCAGTTCAAGTGTAACGGTTTTTACATTCCCTCTATAAGTGACACCTTATGAGAAGTGTCCTTTTCTGTGTGACTTATTTCACTTAGAATCGTCTTACCTAAATCCACTCATCATGCTGCTACTAGCCTTATGACATTGATTTCATGGCTGAGTGATATTCCATTGTACATAAGGACCACAACTTTTTTATCCATTTTTCGCTTTCCTGGGATATTTAAGGTGGAAGGAAGTGGAGGTCCTTGTCAACAGAGCAGCCCTAAACTTTGGGGTGCTTGTGTCTTGCTGATTTTCAATTTTCCCACTTTATCCCCCCATGCGTGGAAGTGCCCTATGCTCTCTAAGCTGTGTTTTTTAGATGTTTCAGGACACACCGTACACTTCTCCAGAGTGGCTGTTGGCAATTTACATCCCGCCCATCAGTGTAGCAAGGCTCCCATTTCTCCATGGCCTTTCCTGCATTTCTGGTTTTGACACTTTTTTCAGCATGGCCCTTTTGACCGATGGGAAGCGAGACTTCTTTGTAGCGCTGATTTGCCTTTCCAGGTTGCTTGGTTGGCCAAAAAGGGCGTATGCGTTTTTTCCTGAATATATTCAGGAAAAAACGCATACGCCCTTTTTGGCCAAGGGCATCATTGTCAACGTTTTGCCGCTTTTCATGTGCTTTAAAGGCGATTCGAATCTACCTCCTGAAATCTGTTTCCTGCAATTCTGCCTTGATTTCAAATCCTCTTCTTTGCCTTCCCTCAATATATTTGTGGACGAGAGTTATCATTTATAACTCTGCAGGTTTGTGAATTGCAGTGCCCTGAAGCTCCATTTTACAAGTCACTTTTTTGGGAGCTGGCCGCAAAAGCGCAGGATGGCTTCAGGCCCTGTTCTGGTTCAGGGGGGCAGGCTGAGCCTGTGGTTAATTCTTCTTCCTGATGGGAAAATAGAGTGACCTGTGCCTCTCCCAACACCAAGAGCTAGTCTCTCATTGGTTCCCCGTCTTCCCGTTCATCCTCAGGACAAATTGCAACCTGTACGGAACAGGAGGTTAAAGGTGCTGATGCTCCAAGTAGGGAGATTGCTAGTAAAGTGGCTGGAATGGCGAACCCGAGCACAAGGAGATGACAAATGAGGTGCGTTTTAGAAACCTTTCCCCATCACACGGTGTACCATCTTCTGTGTTTCTCATGCATGTTTTTGATGTAGGAAGATGCCCTTGAACCTGGAGATTTGGGACCCATGCGATGGGTAGCACGCAGTATTACTTTAAAGGGTCTGCGTTTGCTCACCCAACCTCACCAAACCTCTCAGCCCCAAGAGTGTCCACCCTTATGTCTCATCCAGCTGTGGGTCTAGATATGGTCAATCCAGGTTGCATCACAGCCCCTGAACGAATTGTGTAAGAATTTCTCTCTCTTTCCCTGTCTTTGTTTCATGGGTTTTTAAAAGTAATTTATTTTTATAATGGGGTTTAGCTGCTTTTCACGGCTGTGTTTAGGCCGCTTTACACCCACTTGACCCACTAACAGAGAGATATCAATACATAGGTTTTAAGATTATTACTAGTCAGATATATTCTTGTGCGGTGAATCGGGCGTGTTGAGTCCAGTTCTCTGAGCAAGGAGTAGGTCTTGTCTGTTACATATTGGGTTTATGGAACGGTATCTGAGCTAATTTGAAACTCTTGTTTTATGTATCACCCCACCTCACCTTTCCCGTTAAGCAGCCATAGTGTGTTTTCTGCATGTGTGACTCTGTTCTGTTTTGTAATTCAGTTCAAGTGTAACGGTTTTTACATTCCCTCTATAAGTGACACCTTATGAGAAGTGTCCTTTTCTGTGTGACTTATTTCACTTAGAATCGTCTTACCTAAATCCACTCATCATGCTGCTACTAGCCTTATGACATTGATTTCATGGCTGAGTGATATTCCATTGTACATAAGGACCACAACTTTTTTATCCATTTTTCGCTTTCCTGGGATATTTAAGGTGGAAGGAAGTGGAGGTCCTTGTCAACAGAGCAGCCCTAAACTTTGGGGTGCTTGTGTCTTGCTGATTTTCAATTTTCCCGCTTTATCCCCCCATGCGTGGAAGTGCCCTATGCTCTCTAAGCTGTGTTTTTTAGATGTTTCAGGACACACCGTACACTTCTCCAGAGTGGCTGTTGGCAATTTACATCCCGCCCATCAGTGTAGCAAGGCTCCCATTTCTCCATGGCCTGTCCTGCATTTCTGGTTTTGACACTTTTTTCAGCATGGCCCTTTTGACCGATGGGAAGCGAGACTTCTTTGTAGCGCTGATTTGCCTTTCCAGGTTGCTTGGTTGGCCAAAAAGGGCGTATGCGTTTTTTCCTGAATATATTCAGGAAAAAACGCATACGCCCTTTTTGGCCAAGGGCATCATTGTCAACGTTTTGCCGCTTTTCATGTGCTTTAAAGGCGATTCGAATCTACCTCCTGAAATCTGTTTCCTGCAATTCTGCCTTGATTTCAAATCCTCTTCTTTGCCTTCCCTCAATATATTTGTGGACGAGAGTTATCATTTATAACTCTGCAGGTTTGTGAATTGCAGTGCCCTGAAGCTCCATTTTACAAGTCGCTTTTTTGGGAGCCGGCCGCAAAAGCGCAGGATGGCTTCAGGCCCTGTTCTGGTTCAGGGGGGCAGGCTGAGCCTGTGGTTAATTCTTCTTCCTGATGGGAAAATAGAGTGACCTGTGCCTGTCCCAACACCAAGAGCTAGTCTCTCATTGGTTCCCCGTCTTCCCGTTCATCCTCAGGACAAATTGCAACCTGTACGGAACAGGAGGTTAAAGGTGCTGATGCTCCAAGTAGGGAGATTGCTAGTAAAGTGGCTGGAATGGCGAACCCGAGCACAAGGAGATGAGAAATGAGGTGCGTTTTAGAAACCTTTCCCCATCACACGGTGTACCATCTTCTGGGTTTCTCATGCATGTTTTCGATGTAGGATGATGCCCTTGAACCTGGAGATTTGGGACCCATGCGATGGGTAGCACGCAGTATTATTTTAAAGGGTCTGCGTTTGCTCACCCAACCTCACCAAACCTCTCAGCCCCAAGAGTGTCCACCCTTATGTCTCATCCAGCTGTGGGTCTAGATATGGTCAATCCAGGTTGCATCACAGCCCCTGAACGAATTGTGTAAGAATTTCTCTCTCTTTCCCTGTCTTTGTTTCATGGGTTTTTAAAAGTAATTTATTTTTATAATGGGGTTTAGCTGCTTTTCACGGCTGTGTTTAGGCCGCTTTACACCCACTTGACCCACTAACAGAGAGATATCAATACATAGGTTTTAAGATTATTACTAGTCAGATATATTCTTGTGCGGTGAATCGGGCGTGTTGAGTCCAGTTCTCTGAGCAAGGAGTAGGTCTTCTCTGTTACATATTGGGTTTATGGAACGGTATCTGAGCTAATTTGAAACTCTTGTTTTATGTATCACCCCACCTCACCTTTCCCGTTAAGCAGCCATAGTGTGTTTTCTGCATGTGTGACTCTGTTCTGTTTTGTAATTCAGTTCAAGTGTAACGGTTTTTACATTCCCTCTATAAGTGACACCTTATGAGAAGTGTCCTTTTCTGTGTGACTTATTTCACTTAGAATCGTCTTACCTAAATCCACTCATCATGCTGCTACTAGCCTTATGACATTGATTTCATGGCTGAGTGATATTCCATTGTACATAAGGACCACAACTTTTTTATCCATTTTTCGCTTTCCTGGGATATTTAAGGTGGAAGGAAGTGGAGGTCCTTGTCAACAGAGCAGCCCTAAACTTTGGGGTGCTTGTGTCTTGCTGATTTTCAATTTTCCCACTTTATCCCCCCATGCGTGGAAGTGCCCTATGCTCTCTAAGCTGTGTTTTTTAGATGTTTCAGGACACACCGTACACTTCTCCAGAGTGGCTGTTGGCAATTTACATCCCGCCCATCAGTGTAGCAAGGCTCCCATTTCTCCATGGCCTTTCCTGCATTTCTGGTTTTGACACTTTTTTCAGCATGGCCCTTTTGACCGATGGGAAGCGAGACTTCTTTGTAGCGCTGATTTGCCTTTCCAGGTTGCTTGGTTGGCCAAAAAGGGCGTATGCGTTTTTTCCTGAATATATTCAGGAAAAAACGCATACGCCCTTTTTGGCCAAGGGCATCATTGTCAACGTTTTGCCGCTTTTCATGTGCTTTAAAGGCGATTCGAATCTACCTCCTGAAATCTGTTTCCTGCAATTCTGCCTTGATTTCAAATCCTCTTCTTTGCCTTCCCTCAATATATTTGTGGACGAGAGTTATCATTTATAACTCTGCAGGTTTGTGAATTGCAGTGCCCTGAAGCTCCATTTTACAAGTCACTTTTTTGGGAGCTGGCCGCAAAAGCGCAGGATGGCTTCAGGCCCTGTTCTGGTTCAGGGGGGCAGGCTGAGCCTGTGGTTAATTCTTCTTCCTGATGGGAAAATAGAGTGACCTGTGCCTGTCCCAACACCAAGAGCTAGTCTCTCATTGGTTCCCCGTCTTCCCGTTCATCCTCAGGACAAATTGCAACCTGTACGGAACAGGAGGTTAAAGGTGCTGATGCTCCAAGTAGGGAGATTGCTAGTAAAGTGGCTGGAATGGCGAACCCGAGCACAAGGAGATGAGAAATGAGGTGCGTTTTAGAAACCTTTCCCCATCACACGGTGTACCATCTTCTGGGTTTCTCATGCATGTTTTCGATGTAGGATGATGCCCTTGAACCTGGAGATTTGGGACCCATGCGATGGGTAGCACGCAGTATTATTTTAAAGGGTCTGCGTTTGCTCACCCAACCTCACCAAACCTCTCAGCCCCAAGAGTGTCCACCCTTATGTCTCATCCAGCTGTGGGTCTAGATATGGTCAATCCAGGTTGCATCACAGCCCCTGAACGAATTGTGTAAGAATTTCTCTCTCTTTCCCTGTCTTTGTTTCATGGGTTTTTAAAAGTAATTTATTTTTATAATGGGGTTTAGCTGCTTTTCACGGCTGTGTTTAGGCCGCTTTACACCCACTTGACCCACTAACAGAGAGATATCAATACATAGGTTTTAAGATTATTACTAGTCAGATATATTCTTGTGCGGTGAATCGGGCGTGTTGAGTCCAGTTCTCTGAGCAAGGAGTAGGTCTTGTCTATTCCATATTGGGTTTATGGAACGGTATCTGAGCTAATTTGAAACTCTTGTTTTATGTATCACCCCACCTCATCTTTCCCGTTAAGCAGCCATAGTGTGTTTTCTGCATGTGTGACTCTGTTCTGTTTTGTAATTCAGTTCAAGTGTAACGGTTTTTACATTCCCTCTATAAGTGACACCTTATGAGAAGTGTCCTTTTCTGTGTGACTTATTTCACTTAGAATCGTCTTACCTAAATCCACTCATCATGCTGCTACTTGGCTTATGACATTGATTTCATGGCTGAGTGATATTCCATTGTACATAAGGACCACAACTTTTTTATCCATTTTTCGCTTTCCTGGGATATTTAAGGTGGAAGGAAGTGGAGGTCCTTGTTAACAGAGCAGCCCTAAACTTTGGGGTGCTTGTGTCTTGCTGATTTTCAATTTTCCCACTTTATCCCCCCATGCGTGGAAGTGCCCTATGCTCTCTAAGCTGTGTTTTTTAGATGTTTCAGGACACACCGTACACTTCTCCAGAGTGGCTGTTGGCAATTTACATCCCGCCCATCAGTGTAGCAAGGCTCCCATTTCTCCATGGCCTGTCCTGCATTTCTGGTTTTGACACTTTTTTCAGCATGGCCCTTTTGACCGATGGGAAGCGAGACTTCTTTGTAGCGCTGATTTGCCTTTCCAGGTTGCTTGGTTGGCCAAAAAGGGCGTATGCGTTTTTTCCTGAATATATTCAGGAAAAAACGCATACGCCCTTTTTGGCCAAGGGCATCATTGTCAACGTTTTGCCGCTTTTCATGTGCTTTAAAGGCGATTCGAATCTACCTCCTGAAATCTGTTTCCTGCAATTCTGCCTTGATTTCAAATCCTCTTCTTTGCCTTCCCTCAATATATTTGTGGACGAGAGTTATCATTTATAACTCTGCAGGTTTGTGAATTGCAGTGCCCTGAAGCTCCATTTTACAAGTCACTTTTTTGGGAGCTGGCCGCAAAAGCGCAGGATGGCTTCAGGCCCTGTTCTGGTTCAGGGGGGCAGGCTGAGCCTGTGGTTAATTCTTCTTCCTGATGGGAAAATAGAGTGACCTGTGCCTCTCCCAACACCAAGAGCTAGTCTCTCATTGGTTCCCCGTCTTCCCGTTCATCCTCAGGACAAATTGCAACCTGTACGGAACAGGAGGTTAAAGGTGCTGATGCTCCAAGTAGGGAGATTGCTAGTAAAGTGGCTGGAATGGCGAACCCGAGCACAAGGAGATGACAAATGAGGTGCGTTTTAGAAACCTTTCCCCATCACACGGTGTACCATCTTCTGTGTTTCTCATGCATGTTTTTGATGTAGGAAGATGCCCTTGAACCTGGAGATTTGGGACCCATGCGATGGGTAGCACGCAGTATTACTTTAAAGGGTCTGCGTTTGCTCACCCAACCTCACCAAACCTCTCAGCCCCAAGAGTGTCCACCCTTATGTCTCAGCCAGCTGTGGGTCTAGATATGGTCAATCCAGGTTGCATCACAGCCCCTGAACGAATTGTGTAAGAATTTCTCTCTCTTTCCCTGTCTTTGTTTCATGGGTTTTTAAAAGTAATTTATTTTTATAATGGGGTTTAGCTGCTTTTCACGGCTGTGTTTAGGCCGCTTTACACCCACTTGACCCACTAACAGAGAGATATCAATACATAGGTTTTAAGATTATTACTAGTCAGATATATTCTTGTGCGGTGAATCGGGCGTGTTGAGTCCAGTTCTCTGAGCAAGGAGTAGGTCTTGTCTGTTACATATTGGGTTTATGGAACGGTATCTGAGCTAATTTGAAACTCTTGTTTTATGTATCACCCCACCTCACCTTTCCCGTTAAGCAGCCATAGTGTGTTTTCTGCATGTGTGACTCTGTTCTGTTTTGTAATTCAGTTCAAGTGTAACGGTTTTTACATTCCCTCTATAAGTGACACCTTATGAGAAGTGTCCTTTTCTGTGTGACTTATTTCACTTAGAATCGTCTTACCTAAATCCACTCATCATGCTGCTACTAGCCTTATGACATTGATTTCATGGCTGAGTGATATTCCATTGTACATAAGGACCACAACTTTTTTATCCATTTTTCGCTTTCCTGGGATATTTAAGGTGGAAGGAAGTGGAGGTCCTTGTCAACAGAGCAGCCCTAAACTTTGGGGTGCTTGTGTCTTGCTGATTTTCAATTTTCCCGCTTTATCCCCCCATGCGTGGAAGTGCCCTATGCTCTCTAAGCTGTGTTTTTTAGATGTTTCAGGACACACCGTACACTTCTCCAGAGTGGCTGTTGGCAATTTACATCCCGCCCATCAGTGTAGCAAGGCTCCCATTTCTCCATGGCCTGTCCTGCATTTCTGGTTTTGACACTTTTTTCAGCATGGCCCTTTTGACCGATGGGAAGCGAGACTTCTTTGTAGCGCTGATTTGCCTTTCCAGGTTGCTTGGTTGGCCAAAAAGGGCGTATGCGTTTTTTCCTGAATATATTCAGGAAAAAACGCATACGCCCTTTTTGGCCAAGGGCATCATTGTCAACGTTTTGCCGCTTTTCATGTGCTTTAAAGGCGATTCGAATCTACCTCCTGAAATCTGTTTCCTGCAATTCTGCCTTGATTTCAAATCCTCTTCTTTGCCTTCCCTCAATATATTTGTGGACGAGAGTTATCATTTATAACTCTGCAGGTTTGTGAATTGCAGTGCCCTGAAGCTCCATTTTACAAGTCGGTTTTTTGGGAGCCGGCCGCAAAAGCGCAGGATGGCTTCAGGCCCTTTTCTGGTTCAGGGGGGCAGGCTGAGCCTGTGGTTAATTCTTCTTCCTGATGGGAAAATAGAGTGACCTGTGCCTGTCCCAACACCAAGAGCTAGTCTCTCATTGGTTCCCCGTCTTCCCGTTCATCCTCAGGACAAATTGCAACCTGTACGGAACAGGAGGTTAAAGGTGCTGATGCTCCAAGTAGGGAGATTGCTAGTAAAGTGGCTGGAATGGCGAACCCGAGCACAAGGAGATGAGAAATGAGGTGCGTTTTAGAAACCTTTCCCCATCACACGGTGTACCATCTTCTGGGTTTCTCATGCATGTTTTCGATGTAGGAAGATGCCCTTGAACCTGGAGATTTGGGACCCATGCGATGGGTAGCACGCAGTATTACTTTAAAGGGTCTGCGTTTGCTCACCCAACCTCACCAAACCTCTCAGCCCCAAGAGTGTCCACCCTTATGTCTCATCCAGCTGTGGGTCTAGATATGGTCAATCCAGGTTGCATCACAGCCCCTGAACGAATTGTGTAAGAATTTCTCTCTCTTTCCCTGTCTTTGTTTCATGGGTTTTTAAAAGTAATTTATTTTTATAATGGGGTTTAGCTGCTTTTCACGGCTGTGTTTAGGCCGCTTTACACCCACTTGACCCACTAACAGAGAGATATCAATACATAGGTTTTAAGATTATTACTAGTCAGATATATTCTTGTGCGGTGAATCGGGCGTGTTGAGTCCAGTTCTCTGAGCAAGGAGTAGGTCTTGTCTGTTACATATTGGGTTTATGGAACGGTATCTGAGCTAATTTGAAACTCTTGTTTTATGTATCACCCCACCTCACCTTTCCCGTTAAGCAGCCATAGTGTGTTTTCTGCATGTGTGACTCTGTTCTGTTTTGTAATTCAGTTCAAGTGTAACGGTTTTTACATTCCCTCTATAAGTGACACCTTATGAGAAGTGTCCTTTTCTGTGTGACTTATTTCACTTAGAATCGTCTTACCTAAATCCACTCATCATGCTGCTACTAGCCTTATGACATTGATTTCATGGCTGAGTGATATTCCATTGTACATAAGGACCACAACTTTTTTATCCATTTTTCGCTTTCCTGGGATATTTAAGGTGGAAGGAAGTGGAGGTCCTTGTCAACAGAGCAGCCCTAAACTTTGGGGTGCTTGTGTCTTGCTGATTTTCAATTTTCCCGCTTTATCCCCCCATGCGTGGAAGTGCCCTATGCTCTCTAAGCTGTGTTTTTTAGATGTTTCAGGACACACCGTACACTTCTCCAGAGTGGCTGTTGGCAATTTACATCCCGCCCATCAGTGTAGCAAGGCTCCCATTTCTCCATGGCCTGTCCTGCATTTCTGGTTTTGACACTTTTTTCAGCATGGCCCTTTTGACCGATGGGAAGCGAGACTTCTTTGTAGCGCTGATTTGCCTTTCCAGGTTGCTTGGTTGGCCAAAAAGGGCGTATGCGTTTTTTCCTGAATATATTCAGGAAAAAACGCATACGCCCTTTTTGGCCAAGGGCATCATTGTCAACGTTTTGCCACTTTTCATGTGCTTTAAAGGCGATTCGAATCTACCTCCTGAAATCTGTTTCCTGCAATTCTGCCTTGATTTCAAATCCTCTTCTTTGCCTTCCCTCAATATATTTGTGGACGAGAGTTATCATTTATAACTCTGCAGGTTTGTGAATTGCAGTGCCCTGAAGCTCCATTTTACAAGTCGCTTTTTTGGGAGCCGGCCGCAAAAGCGCAGGATGGCTTCAGGCCCTGTTCTGGTTCAGGGGGGCAGGCTGAGCCTGTGGTTAATTCTTCTTCCTGATGGGAAAATAGAGTGACCTGTGCCTGTCCCAACACCAAGAGCTAGTCTCTCATTGGTTCCCCGTCTTCCCGTTCATCCTCAGGACAAATTGCAACCTGTACGGAACAGGAGGTTAAAGGTGCTGATGCTCCAAGTAGGGAGATTGCTAGTAAAGTGGCTGGAATGGCGAACCCGAGCACAAGGAGATGAGAAATGAGGTGCGTTTTAGAAACCTTTCCCCATCACACGGTGTACCATCTTCTGGGTTTCTCATGCATGTTTTCGATGTAGGATGATGCCCTTGAACCTGGAGATTTGGGACCCATGCGATGGGTAGCACGCAGTATTATTTTAAAGGGTCTGCGTTTGCTCACCCAACCTCACCAAACCTCTCAGCCCCAAGAGTGTCCACCCTTATGTCTCATCCAGCTGTGGGTCTAGATATGGTCAATCCAGGTTGCATCACAGCCCCTGAACGAATTGTGTAAGAATTTCTCTCTCTTTCCCTGTCTTTGTTTCATGGGTTTTTAAAAGTAATTTATTTTTATAATGGGGTTTAGCTGCTTTTCACGGCTGTGTTTAGGCCGCTTTACACCCACTTGACCCACTAACAGAGAGATATCAATACATAGGTTTTAAGATTATTACTAGTCAGATATATTCTTGTGCGGTGAATCGGGCGTGTTGAGTCCAGTTCTCTGAGCAAGGAGTAGGTCTTCTCTGTTACATATTGGGTTTATGGAACGGTATCTGAGCTAATTTGAAACTCTTGTTTTATGTATCACCCCACCTCACCTTTCCCGTTAAGCAGCCATAGTGTGTTTTCTGCATGTGTGACTCTGTTCTGTTTTGTAATTCAGTTCAAGTGTAACGGTTTTTACATTCCCTCTATAAGTGACACCTTATGAGAAGTGTCCTTTTCTGTGTGACTTATTTCACTTAGAATCGTCTTACCTAAATCCACTCATCATGCTGCTACTAGCCTTATGACATTGATTTCATGGCTGAGTGATATTCCATTGTACATAAGGACCACAACTTTTTTATCCATTTTTCGCTTTCCTGGGATATTTAAGGTGGAAGGAAGTGGAGGTCCTTGTCAACAGAGCAGCCCTAAACTTTGGGGTGCTTGTGTCTTGCTGATTTTCAATTTTCCCACTTTATCCCCCCATGCGTGGAAGTGCCCTATGCTCTCTAAGCTGTGTTTTTTAGATGTTTCAGGACACACCGTACACTTCTCCAGAGTGGCTGTTGGCAATTTACATCCCGCCCATCAGTGTAGCAAGGCTCCCATTTCTCCATGGCCTTTCCTGCATTTCTGGTTTTGACACTTTTTTCAGCATGGCCCTTTTGACCGATGGGAAGCGAGACTTCTTTGTAGCGCTGATTTGCCTTTCCAGGTTGCTTGGTTGGCCAAAAAGGGCGTATGCGTTTTTTCCTGAATATATTCAGGAAAAAACGCATACGCCCTTTTTGGCCAAGGGCATCATTGTCAACGTTTTGCCGCTTTTCATGTGCTTTAAAGGCGATTCGAATCTACCTCCTGAAATCTGTTTCCTGCAATTCTGCCTTGATTTCAAATCCTCTTCTTTGCCTTCCCTCAATATATTTGTGGACGAGAGTTATCATTTATAACTCTGCAGGTTTGTGAATTGCAGTGCCCTGAAGCTCCATTTTACAAGTCGCTTTTTTGGGAGCTGGCCGCAAAAGCGCAGGATGGCTTCAGGCCCTGTTCTGGTTCAGGGGGGCAGGCTGAGCCTGTGGTTAATTCTTCTTCCTGATGGGAAAATAGAGTGACCTGTGCCTGTCCCAACACCAAGAGCTAGTCTCTCATTGGTTCCCCGTCTTCCCGTTCATCCTCAGGACAAATTGCAACCTGTACGGAACAGGAGGTTAAAGGTGCTGATGCTCCAAGTAGGGAGATTGCTAGTAAAGTGGCTGGAATGGCGAACCCGAGCACAAGGAGATGAGAAATGAGGTGCGTTTTAGAAACCTTTCCCCATCACACGGTGTACCATCTTCTGGGTTTCTCATGCATGTTTTCGATGTAGGATGGTGCCCTTGAACCTGGAGATTTGGGACCCATGCGATGGGTAGCACGCAGTATTATTTTAAAGGGTCTGCGTTTGCTCACCCAACCTCACCAAACCTCTCAGCCCCAAGAGTGTCCACCCTTATGTCTCATCCAGCTGTGGGTCTAGATATGGTCAATCCAGGTTGCATCACAGCCCCTGAACGAATTGTGTAAGAATTTCTCTCTCTTTCCCTGTCTTTGTTTCATGGGTTTTTAAAAGTAATTTATTTTTATAATGGGGTTTAGCTGCTTTTCACGGCTGTGTTTAGGCCGCTTTACACCCACTTGACCCACTAACAGAGAGATATCAATACATAGGTTTTAAGATTATTACTAGTCAGATATATTCTTGTGCGGTGAATCGGGCGTGTTGAGTCCAGTTCTCTGAGCAAGGAGTAGGTCTTGTCTATTCCATATTGGGTTTATGGAACGGTATCTGAGCTAATTTGAAACTCTTGTTTTATGTATCACCCCACCTCATCTTTCCCGTTAAGCAGCCATAGTGTGTTTTCTGCATGTGTGACTCTGTTCTGTTTTGTAATTCAGTTCAAGTGTAACGGTTTTTACATTCCCTCTATAAGTGACACCTTATGAGAAGTGTCCTTTTCTGTGTGACTTATTTCACTTAGAATCGTCTTACCTAAATCCACTCATCATGCTGCTACTTGGCTTATGACATTGATTTCATGGCTGAGTGATATTCCATTGTACATAAGGACCACAACTTTTTTATCCATTTTTCGCTTTCCTGGGATATTTAAGGTGGAAGGAAGTGGAGGTCCTTGTTAACAGAGCAGCCCTAAACTTTGGGGTGCTTGTGTCTTGCTGATTTTCAATTTTCCCACTTTATCCCCCCATGCGTGGAAGTGCCCTATGCTCTCTAAGCTGTGTTTTTTAGATGTTTCAGGACACACCGTACACTTCTCCAGAGTGGCTGTTGGCAATTTACATCCCGCCCATCAGTGTAGCAAGGCTCCCATTTCTCCATGGCCTGTCCTGCATTTCTGGTTTTGACACTTTTTTCAGCATGGCCCTTTTGACCGATGGGAAGCGAGACTTCTTTGTAGCGCTGATTTGCCTTTCCAGGTTGCTTGGTTGGCCAAAAAGGGCGTATGCGTTTTTTCCTGAATATATTCAGGAAAAAACGCATACGCCCTTTTTGGCCAAGGGCATCATTGTCAACGTTTTGCCGCTTTTCATGTGCTTTAAAGGCGATTCGAATCTACCTCCTGAAATCTGTTTCCTGCAATTCTGCCTTGATTTCAAATCCTCTTCTTTGCCTTCCCTCAATATATTTGTGGACGAGAGTTATCATTTATAACTCTGCAGGTTTGTGAATTGCAGTGCCCTGAAGCTCCATTTTACAAGTCGCTTTTTTGGGAGCTGGCCGCAAAAGCGCAGGATGGCTTCAGGCCCTGTTCTGGTTCAGGGGGGCAGGCTGAGCCTGTGGTTAATTCTTCTTCCTGATGGGAAAATAGAGTGACCTGTGCCTCTCCCAACACCAAGAGCTAGTCTCTCATTGGTTCCCCGTCTTCCCGTTCATCCTCAGGACAAATTGCAACCTGTACGGAACAGGAGGTTAAAGGTGCTGATGCTCCAAGTAGGGAGATTGCTAGTAAAGTGGCTGGAATGGCGAACCCGAGCACAAGGAGATGACAAATGAGGTGCGTTTTAGAAACCTTTCCCCATCACACGGTGAACCATCTTCTGTGTTTCTCATGCATGTTTTTGATGTAGGAAGATGCCCTTGAACCTGGAGATTTGGGACCCATGCGATGGGTAGCACGCAGTATTACTTTAAAGGGTCTGCGTTTGCTCACCCAACCTCACCAAACCTCTCAGCCCCAAGAGTGTCCACCCTTATGTCTCAGCCAGCTGTGGGTCTAGATATGGTCAATCCAGGTTGCATCACAGCCCCTGAACGAATTGTGTAAGAATTTCTCTCTCTTTCCCTGTCTTTGTTTCATGGGTTTTTAAAAGTAATTTATTTTTATAATGGGGTTTAGCTGCTTTTCACGGCTGTGTTTAGGCCGCTTTACACCCACTTGACCCACTAACAGAGAGATATCAATACATAGGTTTTAAGATTATTACTAGTCAGATATATTCTTGTGCGGTGAATCGGGCGTGTTGAGTCCAGTTCTCTGAGCAAGGAGTAGGTCTTCTCTGTTACATATTGGGTTTATGGAACGGTATCTGAGCTAATTTGAAACTCTTGTTTTATGTATCACCCCACCTCACCTTTCCCGTTAAGCAGCCATAGTGTGTTTTCTGCATGTGTGACTCTGTTCTGTTTTGTAATTCAGTTCAAGTGTAACGGTTTTTACATTCCCTCTATAAGTGACACCTTATGAGAAGTGTCCTTTTCTGTGTGACTTATTTCACTTAGAATCGTCTTACCTAAATCCACTCATCATGCTGCTACTTGGCTTATGACATTGATTTCATGGCTGAGTGATATTCCATTGTACATAAGGACCACAACTTTTTTATCCATTTTTCGCTTTCCTGGGATATTTAAGGTGGAAGGAAGTGGAGGTCCTTGTTAACAGAGCAGCCCTAAACTTTGGGGTGCTTGTGTCTTGCTGATTTTCCATTTTCCCACTTTATCCCCCCATGCGTGGAAGTGCCCTATGCTCTCTAAGCTGTGTTTTTTAGATGTTTCAGGACACACCGTACACTTCTCCAGAGTGGCTGTTGGCAATTTACATCCCGCCCATCAGTGTAGCAAGGCTCCCATTTCTCCATGGCCTGTCCTGCATTTCTGGTTTTGACACTTTTTTCAGCATGGCCCTTTTGACCGATGGGAAGCGAGACTTCTTTGTAGCGCTGATTTGCCTTTCCAGGTTGCTTGGTTGGCCAAAAAGGGCGTATGCGTTTTTTCCTGAATATATTCAGGAAAAAACGCATACGCCCTTTTTGGCCAAGGGCATCATTGTCAACGTTTTGCCGCTTTTCATGTGCTTTAAAGGCGATTCGAATCTACCTCCTGAAATCTGTTTCCTGCAATTCTGCCTTGATTTCAAATCCTCTTCTTTGCCTTCCCTCAATATATTTGTGGACGAGAGTTATCATTTATAACTCTGCAGGTTTGTGAATTGCAGTGCCCTGAAGCTCCATTTTACAAGTCGCTTTTTTGGGAGCTGGCCGCAAAAGCGCAGGATGGCTTCAGGCCCTGTTCTGGTTCAGGGGGGCAGGCTGAGCCTGTGGTTAATTCTTCTTCCTGATGGGAAAATAGAGTGACCTGTGCCTCTCCCAACACCAAGAGCTAGTCTCTCATTGGTTCCCCGTCTTCCCGTTCATCCTCAGGACAAATTGCAACCTGTACGGAACAGGAGGTTAAAGGTGCTGATGCTCCAAGTAGGGAGATTGCTAGTAAAGTGGCTGGAATGGCGAACCCGAGCACAAGGAGATGACAAATGAGGTGCGTTTTAGAAACCTTTCCCCATCACACGGTGTACCATCTTCTGTGTTTCTCATGCATGTTTTTGATGTAGGAAGATGCCCTTGAACCTGGAGATTTGGGACCCATGCGATGGGTAGCACGCAGTATTACTTTAAAGGGTCTGCGTTTGCTCACCCAACCTCACCAAACCTCTCAGCCCCAAGAGTGTCCACCCTTATGTCTCAGCCAGCTGTGGGTCTAGATATGGTCAATCCAGGTTGCATCACAGCCCCTGAACGAATTGTGTAAGAATTTCTCTCTCTTTCCCTGTCTTTGTTTCATGGGTTTTTAAAAGTAATTTATTTTTATAATGGGGTTTAGCTGCTTTTCACGGCTGTGTTTAGGCCGCTTTACACCCACTTGACCCACTAACAGAGAGATATCAATACATAGGTTTTAAGATTATTACTAGTCAGATATATTCTTGTGCGGTGAATCGGGCGTGTTGAGTCCAGTTCTCTGAGCAAGGAGTAGGTCTTCTCTGTTACATATTGGGTTTATGGAACGGTATCTGAGCTAATTTGAAACTCTTGTTTTATGTATCACCCCACCTCACCTTTCCCGTTAAGCAGCCATAGTGTGTTTTCTGCATGTGTGACTCTGTTCTGTTTTGTAATTCAGTTCAAGTGTAACGGTTTTTACATTCCCTCTATAAGTGACACCTTATGAGAAGTGTCCTTTTCTGTGTGACTTATTTCACTTAGAATCGTCTTACCTAAATCCACTCATCATGCTGCTACTAGGCTTATGACATTGATTTCATGGCTGAGTGATATTCCATTGTACATAAGGACCACAACTTTTTTATCCATTTTTCGCTTTCCTGGGATATTTAAGGTGGAAGGAAGTGGAGGTCCTTGTCAACAGAGCAGCCCTAAACTTTGGGGTGCTTGTGTCTTGCTGATTTTCAATTTTCCCACTTTATCCCCCCATGCGTGGAAGTGCCCTATGCTCTCTAAGCTGTGTTTTTTAGATGTTTCAGGACACACCGTACACTTCTCCAGAGTGGCTGTTGGCAATTTACATCCCGCCCATCAGTGTAGCAAGGCTCCCATTTCTCCATGGCCTTTCCTGCATTTCTGGTTTTGACACTTTTTTCAGCATGGCCCTTTTGACCGATGGGAAGCGAGACTTCTTTGTAGCGCTGATTTGCCTTTCCAGGTTGCTTGTTTGGCCAAAAAGGGCGTATGCGTTTTTTCCTGAATATATTCAGGAAAAAACGCATACGCCCTTTTTGGCCAAGGGCATCATTGTCAACGTTTTGCCGCTTTTCATGTGCTTTAAAGGCGATTCGAATCTACCTCCTGAAATCTGTTTCCTGCAATTCTGCCTTGATTTCAAATCCTCTTCTTTGCCTTCCCTCAATATATTTGTGGACGAGAGTTATCATTTATAACTCTGCAGGTTTGTGAATTGCAGTGCCCTGAAGCTCCATTTTACAAGTCACTTTTTTGGGAGCTGGCCGCAAAAGCGCAGGATGGCTTCAGGCCCTGTTCTGGTTCAGGGGGGCAGGCTGAGCCTGTGGTTAATTCTTCTTCCTGATGGGAAAATAGAGTGACCTGTGCCTCTCCCAACACCAAGAGCTAGTCTCTCATTGGTTCCCCGTCTTCCCGTTCATCCTCAGGACAAATTGCAACCTGTACGGAACAGGAGGTTAAAGGTGCTGATGCTCCAAGTAGGGAGATTGCTAGTAAAGTGGCTGGAATGGCGAACCCGAGCACAAGGAGATGACAAATGAGGTGCGTTTTAGAAACCTTTCCCCATCACACGGTGTACCATCTTCTGTGTTTCTCATGCATGTTTTTGATGTAGGAAGATGCCCTTGAACCTGGAGATTTGGGACCCATGCGATGGGTAGCACGCAGTATTACTTTAAAGGGTCTGCGTTTGCTCACCCAACCTCACCAAACCTCTCAGCCCCAAGAGTGTCCACCCTTATGTCTCATCCAGCTGTGGGTCTAGATATGGTCAATCCAGGTTGCATCACAGCCCCTGAACGAATTGTGTAAGAATTTCTCTCTCTTTCCCTGTCTTTGTTTCATGGGTTTTTAAAAGTAATTTATTTTTATAATGGGGTTTAGCTGCTTTTCACGGCTGTGTTTAGGCCGCTTTACACCCACTTGACCCACTAACAGAGAGATATCAATACATAGGTTTTAAGATTATTACTAGTCAGATATATTCTTGTGCGGTGAATCGGGCGTGTTGAGTCCAGTTCTCTGAGCAAGGAGTAGGTCTTGTCTGTTACATATTGGGTTTATGGAACGGTATCTGAGCTAATTTGAAACTCTTGTTTTATGTATCACCCCACCTCACCTTTCCCGTTAAGCAGCCATAGTGTGTTTTCTGCATGTGTGACTCTGTTCTGTTTTGTAATTCAGTTCAAGTGTAACGGTTTTTACATTCCCTCTATAAGTGACACCTTATGAGAAGTGTCCTTTTCTGTGTGACTTATTTCACTTAGAATCGTCTTACCTAAATCCACTCATCATGCTGCTACTAGCCTTATGACATTGATTTCATGGCTGAGTGATATTCCATTGTACATAAGGACCACAACTTTTTTATCCATTTTTCGCTTTCCTGGGATATTTAAGGTGGAAGGAAGTGGAGGTCCTTGTCAACAGAGCAGCCCTAAACTTTGGGGTGCTTGTGTCTTGCTGATTTTCAATTTTCCCGCTTTATCCCCCCATGCGTGGAAGTGCCCTATGCTCTCTAAGCTGTGTTTTTTAGATGTTTCAGGACACACCGTACACTTCTCCAGAGTGGCTGTTGGCAATTTACATCCCGCCCATCAGTGTAGCAAGGCTCCCATTTCTCCATGGCCTGTCCTGCATTTCTGGTTTTGACACTTTTTTCAGCATGGCCCTTTTGACCGATGGGAAGCGAGACTTCTTTGTAGCGCTGATTTGCCTTTCCAGGTTGCTTGGTTGGCCAAAAAGGGCGTATGCGTTTTTTCCTGAATATATTCAGGAAAAAACGCATACGCCCTTTTTGGCCAAGGGCATCATTGTCAACGTTTTGCCGCTTTTCATGTGCTTTAAAGGCGATTCGAATCTACCTCCTGAAATCTGTTTCCTGCAATTCTGCCTTGATTTCAAATCCTCTTCTTTGCCTTCCCTCAATATATTTGTGGACGAGAGTTATCATTTATAACTCTGCAGGTTTGTGAATTGCAGTGCCCTGAAGCTCCATTTTACAAGTCGGTTTTTTGGGAGCCGGCCGCAAAAGCGCAGGATGGCTTCAGGCCCTGTTCTGGTTCAGGGGGGCAGGCTGAGCCTGTGGTTAATTCTTCTTCCTGATGGGAAAATAGAGTGACCTGTGCCTGTCCCAACACCAAGAGCTAGTCTCTCATTGGTTCCCCGTCTTCCCGTTCATCCTCAGGACAAATTGCAACCTGTACGGAACAGGAGGTTAAAGGTGCTGATGCTCCAAGTAGGGAGATTGCTAGTAAAGTGGCTGGAATGGCGAACCCGAGCACAAGGAGATGAGAAATGAGGTGCGTTTTAGAAACCTTTCCCCATCACACGGTGTACCATCTTCTGGGTTTCTCATGCATGTTTTCGATGTAGGATGATGCCCTTGAACCTGGAGATTTGGGACCCATGCGATGGGTAGCACGCAGTATTATTTTAAAGGGTCTGCGTTTGCTCACCCAACCTCACCAAACCTCTCAGCCCCAAGAGTGTCCACCCTTATGTCTCATCCAGCTGTGGGTCTAGATATGGTCAATCCAGGTTGCATCACAGCCCCTGAACGAATTGTGTAAGAATTTCTCTCTCTTTCCCTGTCTTTGTTTCATGGGTTTTTAAAAGTAATTTATTTTTATAATGGGGTTTAGCTGCTTTTCACGGCTGTGTTTAGGCCGCTTTACACCCACTTGACCCACTAACAGAGAGATATCAATACATAGGTTTTAAGATTATTACTAGTCAGATATATTCTTGTGCGGTGAATCGGGCGTGTTGAGTCCAGTTCTCTGAGCAAGGAGTAGGTCTTGTCTATTCCATATTGGGTTTATGGAACGGTATCTGAGCTAATTTGAAACTCTTGTTTTATGTATCACCCCACCTCATCTTTCCCGTTAAGCAGCCATAGTGTGTTTTCTGCATGTGTGACTCTGTTCTGTTTTGTAATTCAGTTCAAGTGTAACGGTTTTTACATTCCCTCTATAAGTGACACCTTATGAGAAGTGTCCTTTTCTGTGTGACTTATTTCACTTAGAATCGTCTTACCTAAATCCACTCATCATGCTGCTACTTGGCTTATGACATTGATTTCATGGCTGAGTGATATTCCATTGTACATAAGGACCACAACTTTTTTATCCATTTTTCGCTTTCCTGGGATATTTAAGGTGGAAGGAAGTGGAGGTCCTTGTTAACAGAGCAGCCCTAAACTTTGGGGTGCTTGTGTCTTGCTGATTTTCAATTTTCCCACTTTATCCCCCCATGCGTGGAAGTGCCCTATGCTCTCTAAGCTGTGTTTTTTAGATGTTTCAGGACACACCGTACACTTCTCCAGAGTGGCTGTTGGCAATTTACATCCCGCCCATCAGTGTAGCAAGGCTCCCATTTCTCCATGGCCTGTCCTGCATTTCTGGTTTTGACACTTTTTTCAGCATGGCCCTTTTGACCGATGGGAAGCGAGACTTCTTTGTAGCGCTGATTTGCCTTTCCAGGTTGCTTGGTTGGCCAAAAAGGGCGTATGCGTTTTTTCCTGAATATATTCAGGAAAAAACGCATACGCCCTTTTTGGCCAAGGGCATCATTGTCAACGTTTTGCCGCTTTTCATGTGCTTTAAAGGCGATTCGAATCTACCTCCTGAAATCTGTTTCCTGCAATTCTGCCTTGATTTCAAATCCTCTTCTTTGCCTTCCCTCAATATATTTGTGGACGAGAGTTATCATTTATAACTCTGCAGGTTTGTGAATTGCAGTGCCCTGAAGCTCCATTTTACAAGTCGCTTTTTTGGGAGCTGGCCGCAAAAGCGCAGGATGGCTTCAGGCCCTGTTCTGGTTCAGGGGGGCAGGCTGAGCCTGTGGTTAATTCTTCTTCCTGATGGGAAAATAGAGTGACCTGTGCCTCTCCCAACACCAAGAGCTAGTCTCTCATTGGTTCCCCGTCTTCCCGTTCATCCTCAGGACAAATTGCAACCTGTACGGAACAGGAGGTTAAAGGTGCTGATGCTCCAAGTAGGGAGATTGCTAGTAAAGTGGCTGGAATGGCGAACCCGAGCACAAGGAGATGACAAATGAGGTGCGTTTTAGAAACCTTTCCCCATCACACGGTGTACCATCTTCTGTGTTTCTCATGCATGTTTTTGATGTAGGAAGATGCCCTTGAACCTGGAGATTTGGGACCCATGCGATGGGTAGCACGCAGTATTACTTTAAAGGGTCTGCGTTTGCTCACCCAACCTCACCAAACCTCTCAGCCCCAAGAGTGTCCACCCTTATGTCTCAGCCAGCTGTGGGTCTAGATATGGTCAATCCAGGTTGCATCACAGCCCCTGAATGAATTGTGTAAGAATTTCTCTCTCTTTCCCTGTCTTTGTTTCATGGGTTTTTAAAAGTAATTTATTTTTATAATGGGGTTTAGCTGCTTTTCACGGCTGTGTTTAGGCCGCTTTACACCCACTTGACCCACTAACAGAGAGATATCAATACATAGGTTTTAAGATTATTACTAGTCAGATATATTCTTGTGCGGTGAATCGGGCGTGTTGAGTCCAGTTCTCTGAGCAAGGAGTAGGTCTTCTCTGTTACATATTGGGTTTATGGAACGGTATCTGAGCTAATTTGAAACTCTTGTTTTATGTATCACCCCACCTCACCTTTCCCGTTAAGCAGCCATAGTGTGTTTTCTGCATGTGTGACTCTGTTCTGTTTTGTAATTCAGTTCAAGTGTAACGGTTTTTACATTCCCTCTATAAGTGACACCTTATGAGAAGTGTCCTTTTCTGTGTGACTTATTTCACTTAGAATCGTCTTACCTAAATCCACTCATCATGCTGCTACTAGCCTTATGACATTGATTTCATGGCTGAGTGATATTCCATTGTACATAAGGACCACAACTTTTTTATCCATTTTTCGCTTTCCTGGGATATTTAAGGTGGAAGGAAGTGGAGGTCCTTGTCAACAGAGCAGCCCTAAACTTTGGGGTGCTTGTGTCTTGCTGATTTTCAATTTTCCCACTTTATCCCCCCATGCGTGGAAGTGCCCTATGCTCTCTAAGCTGTGTTTTTTAGATGTTTCAGGACACACCGTACACTTCTCCAGAGTGGCTGTTGGCAATTTACATCCCGCCCATCAGTGTAGCAAGGCTCCCATTTCTCCATGGCCTTTCCTGCATTTCTGGTTTTGACACTTTTTTCAGCATGGCCCTTTTGACCGATGGGAAGCGAGACTTCTTTGTAGCGCTGATTTGCCTTTCCAGGTTGCTTGGTTGGCCAAAAAGGGCGTATGCGTTTTTTCCTGAATATATTCAGGAAAAAACGCATACGCCCTTTTTGGCCAAGGGCATCATTGTCAACGTTTTGCCGCTTTTCATGTGCTTTAAAGGCGATTCGAATCTACCTCCTGAAATCTGTTTCCTGCAATTCTGCCTTGATTTCAAATCCTCTTCTTTGCCTTCCCTCAATATATTTGTGGACGAGAGTTATCATTTATAACTCTGCAGGTTTGTGAATTGCAGTGCCCTGAAGCTCCATTTTACAAGTCACTTTTTTGGGAGCTGGCCGCAAAAGCGCAGGATGGCTTCAGGCCCTGTTCTGGTTCAGGGGGGCAGGCTGAGCCTGTGGTTAATTCTTCTTCCTGATGGGAAAATAGAGTGACCTGTGCCTCTCCCAACACCAAGAGCTAGTCTCTCATTGGTTCCCCGTCTTCCCGTTCATCCTCAGGACAAATTGCAACCTGTACGGAACAGGAGGTTAAAGGTGCTGATGCTCCAAGTAGGGAGATTGCTAGTAAAGTGGCTGGAATGGCGAACCCGAGCACAAGGAGATGACAAATGAGGTGCGTTTTAGAAACCTTTCCCCATCACACGGTGTACCATCTTCTGTGTTTCTCATGCATGTTTTTGATGTAGGAAGATGCCCTTGAACCTGGAGATTTGGGACCCATGCGATGGGTAGCACGCAGTATTACTTTAAAGGGTCTGCGTTTGCTCACCCAACCTCACCAAACCTCTCAGCCCCAAGAGTGTCCACCCTTATGTCTCATCCAGCTGTGGGTCTAGATATGGTCAATCCAGGTTGCATCACAGCCCCTGAACGAATTGTGTAAGAATTTCTCTCTCTTTCCCTGTCTTTGTTTCATGGGTTTTTAAAAGTAATTTATTTTTATAATGGGGTTTAGCTGCTTTTCACGGCTGTGTTTAGGCCGCTTTACACCCACTTGACCCACTAACAGAGAGATATCAATACATAGGTTTTAAGATTATTACTAGTCAGATATATTCTTGTGCGGTGAATCGGGCGTGTTGAGTCCAGTTCTCTGAGCAAGGAGTAGGTCTTGTCTGTTACATATTGGGTTTATGGAACGGTATCTGAGCTAATTTGAAACTCTTGTTTTATGTATCACCCCACCTCACCTTTCCCGTTAAGCAGCCATAGTGTGTTTTCTGCATGTGTGACTCTGTTCTGTTTTGTAATTCAGTTCAAGTGTAACGGTTTTTACATTCCCTCTATAAGTGACACCTTATGAGAAGTGTCCTTTTCTGTGTGACTTATTTCACTTAGAATCGTCTTACCTAAATCCACTCATCATGCTGCTACTAGCCTTATGACATTGATTTCATGGCTGAGTGATATTCCATTGTACATAAGGACCACAACTTTTTTATCCATTTTTCGCTTTCCTGGGATATTTAAGGTGGAAGGAAGTGGAGGTCCTTGTCAACAGAGCAGCCCTAAACTTTGGGGTGCTTGTGTCTTGCTGATTTTCAATTTTCCCACTTTATCCCCCAATGTGTGGAAGTGCCCTATGCTCTCTAAGCTGTGTTTTTTAGATGTTTCAGGACACACCGTACACTTCTCCAGAGTGGCTGTTGGCAATTTACATCCCGCCCATCAGTGTAGCAAGGCTCCCATTTCTCCATGGCCTGTCCTGCATTTCTGGTTTTGACACTTTTTTCAGCATGGCCCTTTGGACCGATGGGAAGCGAGACTTCTTTGTAGCGCTGATTTGCCTTTCCAGGTTGCTTGGTTGGCCAAAAAGGGCGTATGCGTTTTTTCCTGAATATATTCAGGAAAAAACGCATACGCCCTTTTTGGCCAAGGGCATCATTGTCAACGTTTTGCCGCTTTTCATGTGCTTTAAAGGCGATTCGAATCTACCTCCTGAAATCGGTTTCCTGCAATTCTGCCTTGATTTCAAATCCTCTTCTTTGCCTTCCCTCAATATATTTGTGGACGAGAGTTATCATTTATAACTCTGCAGGTTTGTGAATTGCAGTGCCCTGAAGCTCCATTTTACAAGTCGCTTTTTTGGGAGCCGGCCGCAAAAGCGCAGGATGGCTTCAGGCCCTGTTCTGGTTCAGGGGGGCAGGCTGAGCCTGTGGTTAATTCTTCTTCCTGATGGGAAAATAGAGTGACCTGTGCCTGTCCCAACACCAAGAGCTAGTCTCTCATTGGTTCCCCGTCTTCCCGTTCATCCTCAGGACAAATTGCAACCTGTACGGAACAGGAGGTTAAAGGTGCTGATGCTCCAAGTAGGGAGATTGCTAGTAAAGTGGCTGGAATGGCGAACCCGAGCACAAGGAGATGAGAAATGAGGTGCGTTTTAGAAACCTTTCCCCATCACACGGTGTACCATCTTCTGGGTTTCTCATGCATGTTTTCGATGTAGGAAGATGCCCTTGAACCTGGAGATTTGGGACCCATGCGATGGGTAGCACGCAGTATTATTTTAAAGGGTCTGCGTTTGCTCACCCAACCTCACCAAACCTCTCAGCCCCAAGAGTGTCCACCCTTATGTCTCATCCAGCTGTGGGTCTAGATATGGTCAATCCAGGTTGCATCACAGCCCCTGAACGAATTGTGTAAGAATTTCTCTCTCTTTCCCTGTCTTTGTTTCATGGGTTTTTAAAAGTAATTTATTTTTATAATGGGGTTTAGCTGCTTTTCACGGCTGTGTTTAGGCCGCTTTACACCCACTTGACCCACTAACAGAGAGATATCAATACATAGGTTTTAAGATTATTACTAGTCAGATATATTCTTGTGCGGTGAATCGGGCGTGTTGAGTCCAGTTCTCTGAGCAAGGAGTAGGTCTTGTCTATTACATATTGGGTTTATGGAACGGTATCTGAGCTAATTTGAAACTCTTGTTTTATGTATCACCCCACCTCACCTTTCCCGTTAAGCAGCCATAGTGTGTTTTCTGCATGTGTGACTCTGTTCTGTTTTGTAATTCAGTTCAAGTGTAACGGTTTTTACATTCCCTCTATAAGTGACACCTTATGAGAAGTGTCCTTTTCTGTGTGACTTATTTCACTTAGAATCGTCTTACCTAAATCCACTCATCATGCTGCTACTAGGCTTATGACATTGATTTCATGGCTGAGTGATATTCCATTGTACATAAGGACCACAAGTTTTTTATCCATTTTTCGCTTTCCTGGGATATTTAAGGTGGAAGGAAGTGGAGGTCCTTGTTAACAGAGCAGCCCTAAACTTTGGGGTGCTTGTGTCTTGCTGATTTTCAATTTTCCCACTTTATCCCCCCATGCGTGGAAGTGCCCTATGCTCTCTAAGCTGTGTTTTTTAGATGTTTCAGGACACACCGTACACTTCTCCAGAGTGGCTGTTGGCAATTTACATCCCGCCCATCAGTGTAGCAAGGCTCCCATTTCTCCATGGCCTGTCCTGCATTTCTGGTTTTGACACTTTTTTCAGCATGGCCCTTTTGACCGATGGGAAGCGAGACTTCTTTGTAGCGCTGATTTGCCTTTCCAGGTTGCTTGGTTGGCCAAAAAGGGCGTATGCGTTTTTTCCTGAATATATTCAGGAAAAAACGCATACGCCCTTTTTGGCCAAGGGCATCATTGTCAACGTTTTGCCGCTTTTCATGTGCTTTAAAGGCGATTCGAATCTACCTCCTGAAATCTGTTTCCTGCAATTCTGCCTTGATTTCAAATCCTCTTCTTTGCCTTCCCTCAATATATTTGTGGACGAGAGTTATCATTTATAACTCTGCAGGTTTGTGAATTGCAGTGCCCTGAAGCTCCATTTTACAAGTCGCTTTTTTGGGAGCTGGCCGCAAAAGCGCAGGATGGCTTCAGGCCCTGTTCTGGTTCAGGGGGGCAGGCTGAGCCTGTGGTTAATTCTTCTTCCTGATGGGAAAATAGAGTGACCTGTGCCTCTCCCAACACCAAGAGCTAGTCTCTCATTGGTTCCCCGTCTTCCCGTTCATCCTCAGGACAAATTGCAACCTGTACGGAACAGGAGGTTAAAGGTGCTGATGCTCCAAGTAGGGAGATTGCTAGTAAAGTGGCTGGAATGGCGAACCCGAGCACAAGGAGATGACAAATGAGGTGCGTTTTAGAAACCTTTCCCCATCACACGGTGTACCATCTTCTGTGTTTCTCATGCATGTTTTTGATGTAGGAAGATGCCCTTGAACCTGGAGATTTGGGACCCATGCGATGGGTAGCACGCAGTATTACTTTAAAGGGTCTGCGTTTGCTCACCCAACCTCACCAAACCTCTCAGCCCCAAGAGTGTCCACCCTTATGTCTCATCCAGCTGTGGGTCTAGATATGGTCAATCCAGGTTGCATCACAGCCCCTGAACGAATTGTGTAAGAATTTCTCTCTCTTTCCCTGTCTTTGTTTCATGGGTTTTTAAAAGTAATTTATTTTTATAATGGGGTTTAGCTGCTTTTCACGGCTGTGTTTAGGCCGCTTTACACCCACTTGACCCACTAACAGAGAGATATCAATACATAGGTTTTAAGATTATTACTAGTCAGATATATTCTTGTGCGGTGAATCGGGCGTGTTGAGTCCAGTTCTCTGAGCAAGGAGTAGGTCTTGTCTGTTACATATTGGGTTTATGGAACGGTATCTGAGCTAATTTGAAACTCTTGTTTTATGTATCACCCCACCTCACCTTTCCCGTTAAGCAGCCATAGTGTGTTTTCTGCATGTGTGACTCTGTTCTGTTTTGTAATTCAGTTCAAGTGTAACGGTTTTTACATTCCCTCTATAAGTGACACCTTATGAGAAGTGTCCTTTTCTGTGTGACTTATTTCACTTAGAATCGTCTTACCTAAATCCACTCATCATGCTGCTACTAGCCTTATGACATTGATTTCATGGCTGAGTGATATTCCATTGTACATAAGGACCACAACTTTTTTATCCA